>NW_005842647.1:900251-919052 GCF_000455745.1 Alligator sinensis | reverse complement strand
GCTGAAGGCACTACTTTGATGCCAGTCTTTCAGCTAGGCATCAGGGTCCCCACACCCGCTTGGCTCTACCCTGGGAAGGAAGCACATGGGAGTAGTGTCTTTCTCCTCACTTGGGATAATCTTGCATGTTGATATTTTTTAAGATAAAGGTTGGAGTGAAGCAAGCAGCTGATTTAAAGGCTATGGACAGTGGGGGGACCTCTGACCCATATGTAATTGTCTACCTAACAACTGATATCAAGAAGAAGTATGAAACCAAAGTTTACCGCAAGACGTTAAATCCTGTCTTCAATGAAAGCTTCACCTTCCAGGTAAGAAATGCTGCCAACCATAAGATAGACATTCCTGTTCAATATACCACTGGTCATCACAGATCAGGCAGTTTGGGCTCATCCTGCATGGTGCAGGTCTGGAGTGTGGCATGGAGGTAAGCAAAGGCAAATGCAGTGAGAAGTAGGAGGACCTGATCTTGAATTAGTGAGCTTGACTCTTGCACATCCAGCAACTGTCTTCTACTTTGGAGCTGAGGAAAGGCCAAAGGGGGTGCGGGGAGGAGGAGACAAAAGGTCTGTGTCCTTTCTCTTCGCTAGGGACTCTTAAAATGAAGGAAACAGGCATGGAAAGGATCTTAGACTGCAGTCCAACCTGCTTATGCCTTTTCCTATGTGAAGACTGGATTTGTGCTTTTCCTGGAGCCCAGGGACTTTGTTCTCCATGTAGTACACCATGGACACATTGGCAGGATCAAAGTCTTCTCTTGGCCAAACACTGTTGTGCCAGACTAAATTCTTTCAGTTGAGTCAGTGAGGAAAAGGGGAGTAACAAAGGGTGAGATGTCCCTCCAGCAAAAGATTACAGAAACAAAGTGCTCATCATTAGGGTTGACTTCCAGGGGAAGGGTGAGGACCAGTAGAACAGTATGTTGGAAATCCTGATGCTGAGCTCCTTTCACTCTGGCAGAAGGCAGAGCACCTTCAAGACTACCTGGCTGATTCTGCCCAGGCTGGGGTATGCATTCAATGCAGGAGCAGAGGAGCAGCTGCGATGTGAGGGAGGCTCTATTATAATGGCATTGCTTCAAACTCACGAGACCAGGCTGTACTAGAAGAGCATAGTGGGAACACTGTTATACACTACTTCAATTTTTTTTCTTGTCTTCCCTTACAGATTCCTCAGGCTGAAATGTCTGAGTCCACCCTGGTGATGCAGGTGTATGACTTCAACCGCTTTGCCAGACATGACATCATTGGCGAGGTCCGGTTGCCTCTCAGCAATGTTGACCTGCAGCACGTCATGGAGCAGTGGAATGAACTCGTCGCTGCCAGTAAGACTGAGGTCATTATCCAAAGCAAACCCTAGGGGAGAAGGTGCAGCATGTTGGGGGAAAAGGCAAACTAGACTCTTGGCAAACCATCCTGAGGATCTCCCCCCTGAAAGCATGGTTCCACTGCTTCAACTGGGCTATTCCTGCTAGGCTAAATTAGCATTGCCCTTACTTAACTGTGCAAAGAAGCTAGGTTTGCCTGCTGCCTCGGCTCAGATTACTATTCCAGAAAGAAGGGGCTATTCACTTGGGATTCCTTGCTTTGAGCAGAGGGGACCGGAAGTAAGAAAGGGCCCTGTCCTCAACTCACTAGCCAAAACGGGTACTAAGTCCTGATGAGGGTAATGAACTACTTTATGGCTGGCTGCATCCATGGAGTATGGACCATTTAGCTCACTCCTTCCCCAAAGAAGCAGGGAAAGTACATTTTATCTGGAGTATTCCCTAAAGGCAAATGGTGAGAATCTGTTTGACTGTGAAACTAGATTGGTTGCAACTTCAGCTGAGTTGGTTGGTTACATAAAGAGTACGGCTAACCCTCAGCACTGTGAAGTCACGAGTCAGACTGCCAAAGTGATAAAATTGATTTAACAAGAACCTAGCATTGGTTCTTCTTTTTTTTTTAAATCTCACAGTCTTTATTTATCCTCTATTTTTGTTGACCCTTCAAGACACACATTTTCATGGTTTCTCTCTAACCAGCAGAGCTAAAAAATTAATTTTCAAGGGTTGTCTTAATGAAAATGGAAATTTCACATACCCATGAGATAAAATCACAAGAGTGGGCAATACGATATAACTCACATAAAATTGTGATCTCTATTTGGATGATGTAAACCAGCATAGGGTAAATTGCAAATGTTGAAGATTGAAATCAAGTATCCACTCCAAATGTCATGCTTTGTGGGTTACTTGCTTCACTTATATGTCTTTTGTACTTGCAGTTACAAAATAAATATGTTACTAATGTGTAAATAACATCAATGAGGCATATCACTTACCAGGTGAATTAATGTTAGTATTATTGATAGTTCAAAATTAGTGAGCTACAAGCTAAAAAAGACAGACAAGATTCTTTGGATAAATGTGACATCTTTTATTAGACCAACTAAATAGTTGGAAAAATTGCAAAGAACAATTTTTCCAACTATTTAGCTGGTCTTATAAAAAATATCACATTTACCCAAAGAAACTTGTCTGCCTATGTCCTTAGACCAACACAACTACAACCAACAACCTTAAGGCTAAAAAAGGTTTTTTTTCCTAATAAAATGTATTAAAAATTTATAGTGACAAGACTGGACAATTGTAGGCAATTTGAAAATGAAAGTGATGACATTTTAGTGTGTCAGTGAGTCACTGAATTATTTATGCAGCCAAAAAAATACAATGTTGAGGAGTATGGTTAGAAAATTGCAATATTCACAAAATCATCAAAATTTCAATAACAAAATCTGATAACAAGTTTTAATTATTTTTAATGAAACCCTGGCTCTACTAGAGGCTCTACACCCATAATGGTGTGCCAGCAGGAGTTTCAGTGGCATAGGACAGGGATGGCCAACTTAAGGCACGTGTGGCAGAGGCAACCTTTGTTTGTGGCACACGGCGGACTGAGGAGAGGACAGGCAACACTATGGCAGATAGGGCAGAGAGCAGCGAATGAGGCAGGGAGCATAGGCCAGGGAGCAGAAAGGTGCAGGAAATTGGGCAGGGCTACAGAGGAGGAAACAGGAAGCAGAGCAGCCAGTTGGGCAGGGGAAGGGAATTAGGGTGATACTTGGGAAGGGAGTATGGCTCATTTGTGGCATGCTTGCTAAAAATGTTGGCCACACTAGCATAAGAGAGAAGAAGGAATGGCCTTCTGAACTTTTTCCCCCCCGGAGGAATCTCACGTTTTACTAGCTGTGCCTTCCGATGTGTGACCCTATAGCTACACACTAGAGCAGATCTCCAATACCAAGCCTGGGTTTGGCTGTACTGTATCTTCTGCACTGATCTTACTATCAGGCATTCATGACTCATTTAACTCCTGGATTTGTGTCTCCAACAGCAAGAGCACCTAGGTGAGATCTGTTTCTCGCTTCGATACGTCCCCACCACCAGCAAGTTAACTGTAGTGATCCTTGAGGCCAAGAAGCTAAAGAAGATGGACTCACATGGATTGACAGGTAAGAGGAAAGGGGCCACAGTGATTATGCCACGTGGACTCTGGGGGCCCAAGGTACAGAATGAAGGAAAAAGCATTGCCTGAAAAATTCCTATTAGACAGTTTCTCCTTTAAACCCAGGTCTCTGGGTTTAAAGGAGACCCTACGATGACAGGCTGAGAGCCCTGGGGCTCTTTAGCCTGAAAAAGCGCAGGCTCAGGGGTGATCTGATGGCCACCTACAAGTTTATCAGGGGTGACCACCAGTATCTGGGGGAACGTTTGTTCACCAGAGCGCCCCAAGGGATGACGAGGTCAAATGGTCACAAACTACTTCAAGATTGTTTCAGGCTGGACATAAGGAAGAATTTCTTTACTGTCCGAGCCCCCAAGGTCTGGAACAGCCTGCCACCGGAGGTGGTTCAAGCGCCTTCATTGAACACCTTCAAGATGAAACTGGATGCTCATCTTGCTGGGATCCTATGACCCCAGCTGACTTCCTGCCCTTTGGGCAGGGGGCTGGACTCGATGATCTTCCAAGGTCCCTTCCAGCCCTAATGTCTATGAAATCTATGAAATCTCTCTTCCCCAACAAAATTCTGGCTTGACTTCATTCCCATTGTTCTTCTGAAGCAATGGGACACAGAAAACAGAGATACAGGAAACCATGACAGTAAGAGTTCAGACTTTGCCCTTGATCATGAGAGGGAATTACTTTGCTGGTCTAGGTATACTTGCCAACATTCACACTCAATCTATTTACAGCACAGTTTGGCAGTTCCTGCAGTTCTTCTCAAAAGAAGGGACTTAGGGGAAACTCCAGTGTGTGGGGATGGGGGGAGCTTGTATTTGTAAGGCAAGATTTCACTGGAGAGCCCCCTATGTGTATCGGGATAGGAGCAATTCCACTGCATGTTCTCTCTGAAGAGCTAACTCTGTCATCCTTGTGCCTCTTATTTATCTTTTCTTCTTTCTGTCCCTTCTCCCCATTTCAACCACTGTAAGGAATAGCAGGAAAGGCTGAGAATCAGGAATCGCATGTATTGGCAAAGTTGTATGGAAGTCCAAGGCTAGAATTACAGGCAGTTACAGCACAGAAGAATGTATTGGCTGAATTGTCAGATGCACTGGGCTGGAAAAGCAGCGGCTGCTGTAGGTCAGGACTCCAATACATTGGCAAAGCTGTCTAGAGGCTGAATGCTAGCATAAAAATGGGTTCTGGAAATCAGGGCTGAAACGACTTGGCAGAGGTCTGTAGAGGCTAGGAGGTGAGCAAAATTCTGCACCTGAATGTCCTGTGAAGCCATTTTGTAAGTGAGCTTTGAAACCTTTGGATGGGCTTGTCCCGGGATGTAACAATAATTATATCTTCTGCTGCTTCCCTCATCCCCTGTTTTTCTCTCAGACCCCTATGTCAAAGTGCAGCTGATCCTGAACAAGAGGAAATGGAAGAAGAAGAAGACAAGTGTGAAGAAGAGCACTTTAAGCCCCTATTTCAACGAGGCATTTGTTTTTGATGTGCCTTTCAATCAGATCCAGGTAAGTTTTCCCAACCAGGGACAGCATTCAGTAGCAGGCACATGCTAATAAGAAAAAGCCCAGGTCACTGGCTAGGAAGTGGCTCCTATAGCATAGAGTGCTAATAAGGAGAGATTTAGCCCCACTGATGCCAGAGCTGTCCTAGTGACTTAGCCTTGCTCAGCTACTCTGTAAAAGTAAGGGGAGTAAAGTCTTGTTCCTTTCAGTGGCCTCCTTTGAAACATGCTATTAAAGACTGGAACTGGGGATGATGAAAAGGAATTGGGAGGGAACATCCCAGACCGGGCTCTGTCTCTTTATGATGAGAGCACAACATTCCCAGACCAACCAACCAAAACCCTAAGCCCTTATGGTTTCCAGGGGAAAAAGACAAAGCCCAAATAAAGTCTGTACTTATTTTCCAGAAGGGAAGTGAGGTGGTATCATGTCCTTTCCCATCTTGCCCACTGTCATTGTTTGCCTTCTTCCTCCTTTTCTATGTGGCAGCTGTGTGTGAGGCTAACAAGGCCAGATGCATTGGCTTCACCCTTCCCTATCTGACTCCTGCCACCCCACAGGCAGGCCCAGCCAACCTGGCAAGGGACCTGATGAGATCTTGTGAGCTGGGTAACCTAAGTCCTCATGGGCAGGAGTGATTTATACACACTGAAATGCCTCTAGTGCCATGCACCAGGCCAAGTAGATAGGCAGAGCTCCAGAGTCTCAATGCATGACTGAGATGATGGTGTAGGGAGGAGGGGTTTAGGTTTATTAGGAGCTGGGGGATCTTTTGGAACAGGGGGAACCTGTACAGGAGGGATGGACCCCACCTGGACCAAAATGACACCAAACTGGTGTCATGTAACATTAAAAAAGTGGAAGAGCAGATCTGAAACTAAACATTGGGGGCAAGCTGACAAGTGCAGAACAGCACACAGTTTGGATGGACACACCCTATAGGGGTGAAACCATAAACATGGGGATAAGAAACAGCGGGGGTGTGTGTGTGTGTGTGTGTGTGTGTGTGTGTGTGTGTGTGGTGGTGGGGGGGGGAGTGAGGGGAATGTGTGTGGTGGTGGTGGGGGTACTCAGGTGAAACACAGAGAAGACCAGCATGAACAAATAGATTTACTGATTAAAAGGTCACACACAAGTAGCCAACCAGGCAACAATAAAAAGTATAAGTGCTCTTATACTAATGCCAGAAGTTCCAGATCCAAAATGGGGGAACTTAAATGCTTAGCTAAATAACACTACTGACATAATAGGTATCTCAGAAACATGGTGGGATGAGGAAAATCAATGCATTGCTGTAATACCAGGATACAAATTATACAGGAATGATAGAATAGGTCATACTGGTGAGGGAGTGGGCCTGTACATCAAAGACTGCATTGAACCAAATAGGATAGATTTTTCAACTGATAAGACAGGTGCCTGAGAATTTCTGTTTCAACAGAAAAAAGTTGTTCTGGGGGTATACTATCAACCCAGGACAGCTGCAACAAACTAGAAATGCTAAGAGAGTTGAGAGAGGCAGTGGAAGCAGAAAACACAGTAATAATGGGAGATTTTAATTATCCAAAAATAGACTGGGTCAATCTGCCAGGATACAGAGACCAAACTTCTTGATATTATGAAAGACTGCATCCTGGAGCAGTTAGTGCTGAAACCTACAAGAGGAAAGGCCATTCTTGACCCATTCCTAAGTAGTGCACAGGATTTGGTGCAAAGGGGAAGTGTTACTAAGCCTCTCTGCAATAGTGATGACAATGTAATTGAGTTTGACATCCATGTAGGAGGAGAGATAAGAATAAAATCTACCACTGTAGCCTTTAACTTTAAAAAGGGAGTCTATACCAGAACGAGGAAGCTAGTTAGACAGAAATTAAAAGGGGATGAGACACAAAAAATAAAAAGAGTACTAACTCTGGGAAATTCAGGAGAAAGAATTTGAGGAGAAACTTGCTAGAGACATAAAAGCTAACAATAAAAATTTCTCTAATTACACTATAATCTGAAGACCTGCCAGGGAGTCGGTGAGCCCTTCCAAGATCAGGTTATAAAAGAGGTGATAAAGGATGATAGGGTCACTGAAGAAAAACTAAATGCATTCTTTGCATCTGTCTTCATTATGGAAGATGTTAGGAAGATCTCACCAGATCTACTCCTTTCAAGGGACAAGTCAGTGGAGCTGACCCAAATTGAGGTTTGAATACATTGTAGGTCAATAGGTCATAGAGGAAGCTGATAAACTAAAGAGCAGCAAATCGTCAGTACCTGGTGACATTCACCCTGGGGTCCTGAAAGAGCTCAGATTGGAATTTGCTAAACTCCTACAGCCTGTCACATTGGCAATCCTCCAGCTGCATACTCCTAACTATAGTATACAACTGGAGGATTGCCAATATGACTCCCATATGACTCTCTAAAGGGGATCCAAGGAACTACAGGATAATGAGTCTAATTTCTGTTCCTGGAAAACTGGTAGAGACAATAATAAAAAATAAGAATTGTTCAGCACAAGGATGAACATGACTTACTGGAGAGGAATCAACATGGCTTTGTCAAAGGGAAATCATACCTTAATAAACTACTATAGTTCTGCGAGGATGCAAGAAGCAGGCGGATCAGGATGATCCAATTGACAGAGTATATCTGGACTTCCAAAAAGCCTTTGACAAGGTCCCTTGTTGGAGGCTAATGAAGTTAGGTAGTCATAGGATCACAGGCAAAGCCCATTTGTGGATTAGAAGTTGGCTTAAAGATAGAAAAAAAAGTGAGTAGAAATAGTCAGTTTTTAGGATGGAAAGAAGCAAATAGTGGGGTCACCCAGGGATCTGTTTTGGAACCAGAGCTGTTTAACATAGTCATAAATTATCTGGAAGAGGGAGTGAGTCGCGAGATTGCCAAATTTGCAGACGACACAAAATTATTCAAATGAATAAAGATCAAGTTTATTAATGGACTGCAAGGAACTACAGAAGCATCTGGCACAATTGAAAGAATGGGCAACTAAATGGTAGATGAAATTCAATGCAGATAAAAGCAGTAATACACATGGGCAAACTATACCTACATTACGATGGGCTCTATCTAACTGTTACCACAGAGGAAAGAGATCTGGGAGTCATTGTGCACAGTTTGCTAAAAACATGAGCTCAGCACTTAGCATCCATAAAACAGCAAAAAATTTGTTATGAATTATTAAAAAGGGAATTATAAATGAAATAGAAAGTATCATTATGCCCCTTTCTGAATCTGTAGGGTATCAACACCTTGAACACTGTGTCCAGTCTAGGTCTCCACAAAGGATTATAGAAGAACTAGAGAAGGTATGGAGAAGGGCAACAAGGATGATTAGTGGTATGGAGGGGCCTCCATATGAGGAGAGACTAAAGAGGCTAGGCCTGTTAAGTTTAGAAAAGATCTGCTTGAGGGGGGACATCAGGGTTTACAAAATGCTAAATGGTGAAGAGAAAGTAAATAGGAATTTATTATTTACTGTCTCACAATACAAGAACTAGGGGTCATAATATGCAACTTGTAGGTAGTAAGTTTCAAAATACCAAAAGAAAGTTTTCACACAGTGTGTAATTAAAGTGTGGACTCATTACCACCAGATGTTGTGGAAACTGATAGTTTAGCCAAATTCAAAAAAGGGATTGGAGGAAAGGGGCATCAGTAGCTATTGTGCATGGGAGTTAGGGGTACAGTTTCTGAATCAGAACTTCCTGGATCTTAAATGGTAGAGGCTGCAGGTGGGAGAGGAACAGTGGAGAAAACTCTGACCATAGCCTATTCCTCCACCCTTTCAGTATCTACTCTCTGCCTGTGTGACACAAGAGAGTGGCAAGATGGACCTGTGGGTTGACCCAGTAAATGGCAGTTCTTATGTTATGGCCAGCCCCGAAGGAGAACAACCATTCTCCCTCCAGCTATGCCTGCTTTATTTTCTTTTTCTTTTTTTCCTTCCTACTCTCCTCTTCTGAATCCTTTTTCTCGCTCTTTCCTCACTGTCCTTGCTGCCTTTTGGCTCCCCATTCCCTCCATAGCCCTCTCTCCCTCACCAGTTCTATTTGTGCCCTCCCTACAGAACGTAGACTTGGTGATCGCAGTGTGGGATTATGACAAGGTGACCAAGAATGAACAGATTGGTAAGGTGTTCCTGGGCTGCAGAGCCACAGGCAATCATCTGCGCCACTGGTCAGACATGCTGGCTAATCCCCGCCGGCCCATCGCTCAGTGGCACAGCCTGCAGTCGGCAGAAGAAGTTGACAATGCCTTGGGGCTGAAAACCCACTTTAAGCTGCCTCTGCCCAGCCGATAAAAGGACCTCCTATCTTTCTCTCCACTTACTGTTCTGAAGGAACCTGGAACCATAGACATACTTGGATGAAAGGGGAGGGGTGCAGAAGGCTGGCAAGAAGTGCTTAAGCTATGGGCTGGGGTAGGGAGGGCTTTTCATCACAACAGTTTGGGTCAATCAACCATAGCAAAAATGTCAATGAGCAAGGGAACCAAGTTTTCCTTTGACCTCAGATCAGGTGGAGAGCTGGTAACCCACGCAACTGGCATGTGACAGCAACAGCAAACTGCAAAACCTACAGTGCACCCCCACTGTACCCACATGCTTGCTTCAGACAAATGGAGACAACAGCACAGAATGTTTTTCAGTCTTATATATTGGGGTTGGGGTACACAAGGGTCATGGAAAGTAGGGGGCTGGAAACAACCTGGCCTCTGCTTACAAGACACTGCAAAAGACATCTGAAACCATATGGAGACATGGGATGCGGAAATACACAGAGCTAAAATGAGTGCAATAACTGTGAGTCCTTGTCCATATTTTAAAATAATCTATCTTGAAGTTTAATTTATAGGCAGCACTGGGTGCTCTATTTACTTATAAAGAGTCACAGTGGTCCTTTCAGAGAAGCAAAGGTGGAAGAGACTTCAGGAGTTCATCTAGTTCAACCCCCTTCCTGGGTAAGGTCATCCCTGCCTAAACCACACCAGTCAAGCATCTGTCTAACTTGCACTTAAACATGTCCAAGGATGGAGATTCTGCAACTTTTCTGGGTATCCTGTTCCAGTGCTTAACCACCCTCAGAGTGAGAAAGTTCTCCCTAATGTCCAGCCTAAATTTTCCTTGCTGCAACTTAATTCCATTGTTCCTTGTCCTGTCCTCTGCAGCCACAGAGCATAGTCTATCTCCATCCTCTTTATACTTACCCCTCAGGTGTTTGAAGACTGTTATTTAATCCTCCGCTCCCTCCAATCTTTTCTTCTCCTGACCGCACAATCCCAGTTCTTCTGACCTCTCCTTGTAAGCCAGGCTTCCTAGACCTTTTGGTTAGTTTGGAGGGTAGATTAGTAGTGAGTACAAGCTTGCAGGCAGAGGTTGTGAAAGATTTTTACACAGGCCAAACATGCTGAAAAGCAGCTGACCAGGCAGAGAGCCCAGTGTCAAAAGAGGCTGCTCCTTAAACTTGAAGGAAGGAGAAAATGCCCTGCTGTGCTTTGGGCCTGCTGTGTGACCTGAGCAAGTCACTTTGTCTTTCTGTGCCTCACTGCCCTGCATGCCTTTGCAAAGGTATGATGAGTTTAATGAGTATAATGCAAAGGTATAATGCACACTGGCTATGGGGGCTCTATAAGCAGAGTGACCTCCTGACAGAGAGCAGATTTAAGCTAGATATCAGGAAAAACGTCATGGTAAGGATGGCCAAAATTTGGAATGAGTTTTCAAGGAAAGTGCTCTCCCTTACCTTGGGGGTCTTTAAGAGAAGGCTGGACATGCACCTGGCGGGGGTCATCTGACAGCAGGACTCTTTCCTGCCCAGGGCAGGGGGTCAGACTCGATGATCTGTTGAGGTCCCTTCTGATCCTAGCATCTATGAATCTATGAAACGTGCAGGGTGAAAGTCATGGACAATGGGGATGGGGGCTTGGCTGTGTTATTGCTGAGGTGAGATGGAATCTGTAGGGGGATGCACAATGAGAATCACTGAGAGATTAGAGGGAACCCTACTTCAGAGTATGCTGGGATTGCTACCAGGATGCAGCCTCTGCTTTAAAAAGAAACAAAACAAAAAACCCAAAAAACCAAAACAGCTCTTACAGGATTTTTCAGAGGCATAACTGGGCAGTTCTGTGCCCTGGGCACTGGTGCACTTGGTGGGCCATCTGTGGTAGTATGGCACCTGGGAGACCAGTGGTGGCAGCTGCTAGTTTTGCAGTCCCCAGGTTGGTGACTGCAGCTAGTGCCTCAGTTGCCCCCACCCCCTTAATTACACTACTAGGATCTGCTGACTGTACACTGTGTTGCTGTAGCCTTTTGTTTACCCTGTACCTGCTCCATTCATGGTCTGTATTAGTGCAGCTTAAACTGTGCACTTTCCAGGGGGAGGATGTTGCATTTTCATTCATTCCTGTCACGTGAGGTTATTGCACCATGCCTATGTTTATCATTCAGGACAGAGCTCAGTAGCGTCTGTCTTGATGGATAATTAAGGAAAGGGGACACAAGGTGGCTTATCCCCTCTGCACTCTGTGGACAGGTTCCAAACTCCATCTCCAGTCCTGTGCCCAAGGTGGGCTGCACTAACTCTGGGGAATTTGAGCCAGATTCTGCAAAACAGGATTCACGCATTGCAGCCTGTTACAGGCAGCATCAGTGTTTTAATCTGTCCTCACACTGCCTTCCTGTGGGAGGAAACAGGGGGAAATAGAAAAAGCCAAAAGGTGTGACATATTCAAAATAAAATCAGTTTGAGACTGAATTTTTAGCCACATTTATTTATTTTTAAAGGGAGAGTAAAAAGACTTGGAAATAAAATATTGCATTTAACCCAGAATGGCCTTTCTTCAGGTTTTCTGTTTTGATGAGGAAAACACCTGAAGCTTTTTCAGTTTCTGCCAAAATGAACTTGTTATTTTTTAACCCTGCAGTTCATCAGCTGAACTAACAGCTCAGTTAATTGCAAAGCTCTCCTCTCATCTGCTTCCCCAAAATCTCTGTTGGCCTTGTTTACACTGAAGGATTTCATTTCAACCGCAGTGTCTAAAGAGCAGGTTATTGGTATCTGGCCTAGGGACCAAAGTTACACGTACACTGGTGTAAATGATCAGAAACTGGTTCTAATCTGTGGCACAACAGAAGTTCAGTGCACATAAACCAGTTTAAAAATGGCCAAAACCAGTTTAATATGAATCTGGATGGTTTTAGTATCAGACTTAACTGATTTAGGTTAAATCAGTTTATTGAACTTCTATTCCAAATTCCCTCCAGATTCAAGTTAACTCACAGTCCCCCAGTATCCCAGCATGCTTTGCATGTCCCCCGCAAACTCCATCCCCTTGCAGGGTGGGTGGGCAAGCCTTGGCCCAAGCTGTCTCAGCTGAGCAGGGAGGCATACTCTAATGCTCCTCAGCTTCTGACCTGGGCCATTGCAGGCATGTGGCTACACTTCTGGAATCAAAAGTGAATGTCTGTTCACTTGCATATTGGTTCAATCTACACAACTTAGACTAACCTGCAAAGATTGAATTGGTTAAGCCTCATGCTTTTTGACTGTCTATACTTACCCTTGAAGGTGGAATGGCTACCACAGTGCTTCAAGCACAGGGACACGGGCACAGGAGTGTTTTTAATTGGCATTTCCAGGAGGCAGTGCTCTTCAAGGGTTCCTTGTTTAGAGGTAGTCATTAAGCTAGCTTTCCACCGATGCTACTTGGCATCTATACCTGCTTTTGCCAGATTGGGCTTCTCTTGGCAGAGCCAATGCTAGATAAAGGAAGAACGAGATTTAGAAGGGACTGTGTGTGTCAAACTGCATACTGGAAAATACTGTGGAGTACCCTTTTTAATGCTGTTATGTGCAGTATCCAGTGCAATGGGGCTCCCAGCTTGATTGGGCTCTGTAAGTGCTACCAGAATACAAATAATTATTTCTATTTAAAAAATACCCTGGAAAAACTATCTGTGCTGCAGAGCATCACAAACCAAGATGCCAAAGTGGTTTCCCCTGTTGTTTTTGCTGCAAAGAAACAGTGCTGGACGAAATTCACCCCTGGTGCAGCTCCATTGATTTCATTGGAATTATGCTAGGGATGGAAGGAGCTCTGATTATATCCAAGTGATTCAAATGCATAAATCAATGAGATTTTTTTCTTAGAACCTTCCCCTCCAACCATTTTAGGTGTTTGATTGTTAACAAAGTGCAGGCATTATCAGATCTGTAGATGAGAAGGAGAGAGAATTTGAGAGAACCATGAAAACTCATTTCCTCCTTTACTGTCCTATCATGTAATAAGAGGAGAGCATTCTAGGCCAGATTCCTACCTGGACTTATCTGCAGTAACATCAGCTGGTGGAAGGACTAGTCTGTTGAGGTTTGCCTACAGCAGCTGTTGACATTGCCGCATGCTTGACTCCAGGTTTTTGCAATCTGCTGTCAAATGTTGCAGCAGAGGAAACACAGATCATTGCATGGGAAGCTGTCTTCCAAGACAAAGCACAGGATCTGAAGAAGCCTTTGGAGACTGCAGAAACACACCAGCATTCATGTCACTGGCATTTGTACCTGTGCCAGCATCCCTATTGCAACAGGAAAGCAGCCTTTGATTTGCTTGTGGTAATCTGTCACTGTGGCCTGTGAAACCAGTGCACTCTTGGCTCTGTGTGGGTAACAGCCTTTCCAGGAAGGACTTCACAATAGCAGTGCAAAGTCAGAGCTGTCCTTGAATTGTTCAAATTGGCATGAGAGGTAGGAAGGGCTTAAAACCATCCTACATGTAGCATTCTGCATCCCTCTTGTCTCCAAGCAGACTCAGTCCTCTGGTGACTTGTGTAATTCTGCCAGGTTTTTTAATACCATGGTGATGGGTACAGAGTAAGATCCTAAGTAGAAGAGAAATGGCGAGTGGCTGGCTTTAGCCAAAAGAAGAGGCCAAATATGGCATGGGCTTCCAAGGGAGGTGATGCTCTCCCCTACCTTGTGGGTCTTCAAGAGGAGACTGGACAAGCACCTACCTGGGGTCATCTGACCCCAGCGCTCTTTACTCTTTCCTGCTCAGGGGGTCAGACTCAATGACCTACTGAGGTCCCTTTCGACCCTAACATCTATGAATCTATGAATTACTAACTATTAATGAGAACGTTTGTATGGAGGGACCACATTAGCAAAAGCAGGCTTCATGCTTACTCCAGTCTCTACCAGAAGCAGGTTCAACTGAATTCTGTACACTCTGGCCTCGCGCACTTTTCTTTTGCTGCATTAAGGATCAAGTTTGAGGGTTGGCTTGGAAATTGCTACAGTAGCTGAACATCCCCTGAGGATATCCTGTGATCCTTTAGGGCATTGATATTGCCTTCTGTTGTCAGACCATATGATGCTGGAAAACCAGGGTCATTACTATTGTGCCCTGCTCCCTAAATTCAAAGGGAGTCTAATTTACAGTAACATGGCATTCGGTGTCTGGGTTGGGAACTTGTTTCTCTATGGAGTGCTATAGGGAGAAATCTAATCCCAGACAGTGATCTGCTTGTCTTTGGGTAGCAGAGAACTGGGGAGAGTTAAGGCACTGACAGACTCATAGTAGAAGAAAATTAATCTGAAATTATCTGGTGCACCCCTGAATGACTATCCGGGAGTGTCAAATAAATGCCAAGAGGGTGTGAAAGGCTCAGAAACTCTTAATAGAGATTAATAACTTGTATTTGAGTTAGAAAACCCACCGTGCATGATTCTTAATAAATGTTTTCTGGGTTTAATAGAACTTATTCAAGAAAGCAGGAAAGAAAAGAAAGCTAGACAATCATTTTGAAATAAATACAACAAATGGAGTGTGGCCTATATTAGCAAAACAGACCTTAACTTGCATGTTTAATGAGCTACATGGGAAAATAAATCAGCTGACAAAATACCTGCAGGAAGGATATACAGCAAATTAAAGTCTCAGCCTCAAAATAAGATAGAAGGGGCTTTTCAAACAGTAACATCTTTTACAAATGGATTCACCTTGAGGTCAGCTTCAGTGAGAACCTATCATGGGTGGAGATTTAGGGTTGCAACCTTTCTGTTGAGCCTGAGCAACCATCAGCCGCAACAAGGGCGGAGTTTAATTTTGGGGTACTAATTATATTCCATCTCAGCTCGAGCCGCCACCTAGACCCCCTGGGAAACACTAAATGAATCACTAGGGTGTCCAATAAAACCAAGAACTGTTCCCTTGCAAGCAGTATGAACACAAACCTCTGATTTATTACAGAGGCAAACACTAGAACACAAAATATGGTCAAGGGAAAAAAAATACAAAACACTGTTCCAGTTCAAAGGATACCCTGTATCACCCCTACCCCTATTGTGGAGCCTTCGACCCTAGGCCTGGCAGTTGGAGTGTGGGGGAGTCTCAACCCACAAGAGGTCAGTCCCTGGGAATTTGGGTGCATCATTGCCCTTGCTGTCGCTGGCCACTGGGGGGCACCGGTCCCCTCTGCTTTGGAAGGGCCCTTCCTTAAGTTGATGCAACGCCTCTGGGCTGCTGGGGAGCCCCCATCTCAGCTCCTGCCCTGTGCTACCGGCTCCTGCCCTGCATTCTCAGTCCAAACCCACATGACCATGCTGACTCAAAACCCCGTACCCCCTGGCCTCAGGCTTCAGCAAGCATTTCAGCGTTCTCTCTTGGTTTTTTTCTTTTTTAATAATATATTTCATGTTCTAGGTCAAATTAGCCAAATCAGCTCCAAATCATATCGACTGAGCAGAATTCAGTCATTCCAAAAACTGTATCAATTGAGCAGACAGAACTCAGTCGTTCTAAACACCATGTATGGTGTTACAATCGGCAAGCATCCTTCATCCCAGACCCTCAGCTTGGGACTTCAGATACTCCCAAATCCATTGACAGGCATCCTACATGCAGGCCCAAGCCCAGAGGTCTTGGGATTGGGATGCCCCTTGCACTTGATCTGAGTCACAAGGCTCCCAGAGGGGACCCAGGGGGAAAAAAAAACCCAGCCCAGGTAGCCTGAACCTTAAATAATTTCCCTGACATCATCACAGGATCCCAATCAAGAAACAGCATCATCTCAGTCCGGCCGCTGGGGGTACACTGTTCTGTGCCTGGCTGCTGGGGGTACACTGACCCAAGCCCCTGCTTTACAGCACAAACAAGATACACAACAGCTTGCAACCAGAACATGCTTGATAGCACAAAATGACTTGTACGTCTTGGGTGTGCTACAGGATCATAAACTATAGTCACAGTGGGATTGGCAAAAACACTAAAGAGGGGTGAATTTGTTTTGCTTAATTTCAAATGTACTTGGATATCATAACCTTGGGGGCAAAGTGTGAATATTACTGGGTTTTCATTCTGCATTAAAAAGGAACTTTGAATTAAAGGAATGGGGATGAGGGGATTTGGGCAGCTATGTTCTCTTCTAGCATGTCTGTCACTCTTCTGTCATGTGATAACAGATATTCAGGCCTTTGCAGGTTGGTTTTCCAGTGCAGAAGAAACCGCCCATGGGTAGGGTTTTTTTTAACTTGCTTTATTCATACCAGTCCTGAAACACAAATGGTCAAATAACATAGGAGGCAATTCCTTCCCCCAGAAATCTCACTCCAAACATGGTGGTCCAATTCCCAATAAGCGACTCCACCACAAAAATTGACTCTATTCAGAAACCAGGACAGTGAGCGAGTGAACTCTTCTGTTTCTTAGATGGCTCTCTCTTTCCCCAGGTTGCCTCTATCTACTTCGTATAACCAAAAGGTAACAACATAGAATGCCTTCTCAAAGCCAAAACTTGCTCATACAAAAATTGCTAAGTGAAGACCATGTATATAACATTTACCATAGTAATATGCAATGAAAAAGGAAGCAGATAAACTGAGGAGCTGGAAGGTGAGAGAGAAACACTAAGGTCACTCTTCAATGTGAGCATGATTTGTGTCAAGAAGACATAGGACAGGTATTAATCTCTACCCTATTGTCAGCGTGCAGGGGACATTCTGACATGGGAAGAGATTAGATGTTCCATGGGGTGAACAAATATCTCAACAATTTGCAGAGCCTGAGTGAAAAGAAAGAGCTAAAACACAAAGCTCTTGGGTCAGAAGCAATATCTTTGATTAAATCAACTAAATAGTAGCAAAATACATTCCTTTCTTTGCAAGCTTTTGGGCACACACACCCCTCTTCAGGCTGAGGAGAATTCAAAGAATATAAAACTCCTCCTAGGTAGAGAAGAAACTCCATTTTGCACAGGGGAGGTAGAGGGTAGAAGTTTATTCCCCTGGGTATCTCAAAGTCCTTTTGCAAGAGTGCTGCTTTGTGATGTGCAGATTAGGCTGTCTTCTTCCTCGGAGGTGTCCGATGTCAGAGTTGTACAGGGAGGTGAAAAATCCTTCTTTCTTGGTTAGCAATGAAATTTGCTTTTCTAGCTGGCTAAAATATGATATCTTCTATGTTTCAGGGATCTGTGTTGTAGCTGTGTTGGTCTGACCCAAGAGCTTTGTGCATCTCTTTTTCTCAGACCAACATGGCTACAATGTAGATCCCTGCAATTTACCATATTTTAGCTGGTTAGAAAAGTAAACTTTGTTGCTAACCAAGAAAGAAGAATTTTTCACCTCCCTGTCTGACTCTGACATCAGACACCCCCGGGGAGAAGACAGCCTAATCTGCACATCACAGAGCAACACTCTTGCAAAAGGACTTTGAGATACCCAGGGGAATAAACTTCCACCCTCTACCTCCCCTGTGCAAAATGGAGTTTCTTCTCTACCTAGGAGGAGTTTTATATTCTTTGAATTCTCCTCAGCCTGAAGAGGGGTGTGTGTGCCCAAAAGCTTGCAAAGAAAGGAATGTATTTTGCTACTATTTAGTTGATTTAATCAAAGATATTGCTTCTGACCCAAGAGCTTTAGTGTATCTTTTTCTTACAGCAACATAGCTACAACACAGTTCCAAGAAAGAGCTGAAGTTTTAGTCTGGAAAACGGATACATTTGACCCAGATAGCACCCAACCACCAAACTGCTTACTCTTCATTTAATTGGAGTCTGTTACTCTGTGGACTCTGCTGTTCTGAAAACAGCAACAATTGTCTACTACTTTCCCCATTTCTAATAATCTTCAAAGGGGAGGGAACCCTGCATGAGAGAGAGGGGGATGTCGCTGCGGCCCTTTCTGGTAGAGCACTGCTTGGAAGGTGATAAAGTTTATTTCTAAGCAAAGTGCACTGACCAGGTTAACAGGACGAAGAATTTGGCATCATCTCTCGCAAGGGGCCAAACCATGAAAGGGCAGAATTCGGTAGAGTCTTTTCATGGTTTTCGATTCCCTTCTTTTCTATGTTGAGGCTCTTTTCAATACAGTGCTGAGCATTTCTCAGTCAGGCGTTCTTATGTTCCATTCAGTTCTTTTTTGTACCTGCCTGCTGATACACAGAGCACAGTTCAGGGAGCTCTTCTTTACTTTGTGCTTTATTTTCCCTGAATACAAAGCAGCCCTCTACTATGACGAGAGAAGGAGCCAACTGCCTGGATGAATTCAGGTTATACATCATCTTATTAACAGGAGGAAAAAGGGAAGCTGGAAGACCTGGGTTCTATTCTTGGTCTGCTGCTGAGTCTCTTTCTGGCCTTGGGCAAGTCAATTAATCTCCTTTCCTCAGTGTCCGCTCTGCAGAATAGGAATGCTAATCCTTCCTTTCTCAGAGGGCTGAACTTCATTGGTGTGTGCCTGATACTTTGAGAACCCCTGGCAGAAGGCACAATGAAAATGCAAAGTGCTGTT
>NW_005842647.1:894229-900220 GCF_000455745.1 Alligator sinensis | reverse complement strand
GTAGGAAAAGAAATTTTATTCTCTGGTATTTAAGAAAGCACCAGAAACTATCTAATCTCTCCATGTCAGATTTCTAAGGCATCCATTCCTGTGGTATTTACCTCCTATTGTATGTAAGTGCCAAGCAATGAAGCATAAAAAACAATACTGAATTGCAAGCTACACAAATGCCTTGAAAAAAATTCCTCTACATTCTGATAAAGGCAAGACTGTACAGCCACCGTGCTGTTGAATGCAGATGATACCCCCAGAGGTGGCTGACTTTCTTCCCAATGAAGCCACAGGAGAGCTAAATTCCAACCACTTGAGAGTCCCTGCAGCCTGCAAGCTACAGCTGACATAGGGCTGGCAAACAGATGGAGTTCCCCATAGGAATAACAGCTCCCTCTCTTTCTTGAATGAAATGAGGCTTGCAACATTAGGTGAGGATTCTGCACCTTTCTCCATCTATCTATGTCAATAAACCACAGAGGAAAAAAGCAGCCTTGTTTGACTTCATTTGCTAGAGTCCTAATTTATACTTATTGCCTGTAGCATTGTGACAAGCAGAGAACTGCTTGAGCCTTGGCATTCAGCACAGCACCCTGCTGTGAATGGGGAGATGACCAGTCTTCCTTAATAGCAAAGGCCATGTCATAAACCTGCAGAAAAGTGCCAAGAGGCAGAACCAGGGATGAAGCAGAGTCTGGGGCCAGAAGCCACAGTCAAGAGCTATGCTAGAAGTCCTGAACTAGACTAGACAGTCCAGAGCAGAAACAAAAACAGAGGTTTATCTAGAAACTGGATGGGAGACAAAGCTGAGGGAAGAGCCTGGAGCTGAGACAAAAGCATGGCACAGAGTAGGAATCTGAATAAAAGGCTTTCTTATATGCTGTGAATCAGGTTGAGGCAGAATCCAAGATCAAAGCTAGCAACCTGTGCCAAAAAACAAGCATAATGGTAGACCTGTAAAACATTAAACAGCCAACATTTCTCTGGAAATAGTGGTCTTATATCTTGAAGCCTAACTGTAAGCTGCTGCTTATGGAAGCATATGCATCCCTGATTTAGTTAGTCTATGGAGTGCAACTCTACCCTACTGTCTTTCTGCCTGCAACTAAGAGGGCAATGAGGCACAGATGTACCCAATCCGGAATCAAGTAGCCAGGCAAGCCTTAAACACCAGGCAAAGGCTTACCTCTAATACATCTTCTTTCTCTAACAAATTGTGGAAGGTTTGGAATTCAGGCATGTGCCAAGCAGAGGATGTAGAGCACTGCACAGCTGATTTAATACCTCTTGTTTGTATCTAGGATGCCCCTTACAGATTTAAGTCCTCACTGGGGGAGAAGGAAGACATAAGACAATCCCACACCACTAGGACCTATGGGAATATTCTGTTCTAGTGAGAACAGGTTCATGCCTATGCGGAGGAGGCAAGTAGGAAGGTTTGTAGTGTCTGGGGTTTACTTGGTGTACAGAGCGGTATTTGTAGATATACAGAAATTCATTTAGTGGACATGGATCACCTACTATTCCTTCAGTGCTTAATTAAGAACCTCAGAAGGGTTAAGGGCAAGATCTTGAGCTCTGTCTGTCCTGTCTTTGGATGTATTAAGTGAAGTCAGTCCTGAGGTAGCTGCAACCATTGGGGCCCTTAGATGCTGTAACAACCTTCCTCCATACCGCATGAGGTTAGTTGCACTGCTTTGCATCATTGGTGATTCTTTGGGCAAAGTGACCTGGTGGTACCCATCTCCTTTCCAGGTATGGATAGCTGTTGGCTCACAGGGAGCTCATCTGCCCTTTAATACATCTTGGTTTTAGTCCTTCTGGGTGTCCACACCCCATCCTCACCCACGCTAGCTCAGGTGAGGGCACTGGTTTAGTTGCTGAAAACACAACAAGACTGTACTGTTTTACACGGTACCAGATAGCAAACCAAGAGAGACCTGGTGTGACAGTACTGGATGTATTAAAGGGGGTTGGAAATGTTGGAAGAGAAAGGTGTTCTCAAGAGACTGTAAAGTGCGTGCTGAGACATAAGTATGCAGGTAAAGTATTCCTTGGAGAACCCTCTCTAAGTTAATCTCCTGAAAAACCCACACTGAGAAATAGGTTAATGTTACTGTCCTTGGGAATTCAGCACCACAGGAGTTGCTCAGTGATAAGACATGCATCAAAAGACAGGCATCAAAGAAAACTAGTGTGAAATGTAAGGGTGTCAGGGTAGAGATAATCACCTTGGTTTTGTGTGTGTGCAGTGCCTACTGTGTCAGGGCCCTGTTCTAGGGTTAGGGCTTATAGGCACAACTGCAAAGCAAACAGCAATCATATACAAGTATGCTCACTGTACTTCAAATAAGTGATGCTTGCCTCAAGAATAAGCAGCTTACAGTTTGTGGAGTGACTTTGAGAACTAATAAATGGCAGGGACTTTTGTATCTTCTTAGTGGGTTAAGTACAGCACTGAAAGGAGCCATGTGAGTGTCTGTTCCCTGGTGCTGGCATTGCACCTCAATTACTCAATGCTGTTCTACCTTTCCCTCCTCACTCCAAGTTTTGTTGTCCTGAATTGTGGAGTCCTTCCTTATTCTAGCCCTGCTGCTCCCCCAAAACACCTGTTAGTTGTACCAAGCTCTGTGGGTTTCGTGGAATGACCTAACATCCACGGGGCATGAAAGTAAGATCAGCTCCCTCCATGCGATGCTGTCTCTGATGATAAACAGCTGATGGCAAGCCTCCTGCACTCCCACTAAGATTACCCATGTCATCACTATTTGATTTTCTGTGAGCTGTCAGGCTTAAGCATTAATGCCCATGTTAGTGCAGTCACAAACCTTCTTCATGAGGGCCTTGGGTTAAGTGAGAGCAACCCCTGGTGACCTTAGTACTACCTTGCCCCTGGACTTCTATTACATGGAGAGTCCTCTTCCCACACTGATGGCTGAGACCATTCCTTCTCACTCCCCGCCAACACTTGCTCTTTATTTTTTGCAACTCGGTTTGAAATTCACCAGCTGTAACCCTTTCTTTTTCCAGCCCTTTCTCACAAAGCGCTCTACATAAGTAAAGTCTCTTTTCCTTATTTTTGGATTTCAATCTGTCCTTGGTGGATGGATTTTGTTGCCAGATGAAGAGCAGAGGAGCATGTGGGAGCAGTCAAGGCTCACTCTGGGAGCTGAAAATGACCATATTGATGGTTGAGTAATGTCTCCTGGGAAAATCCGTTCAGAAGACTTCCTTCAGCCACTTTTGCATATGGGTGGGATGAGAAAGAACAGCCAGACCCTGAAGACTGTGTAGAAGCCCTGAGAAGGAATCAAAATAGGGAATCCTCCAGAGGAGAACAGACTGGAAATAAAGGGGGGCCGGTGGGAGGGCGACTCTCTCTGAAGATAAGCAGCCCAGTTTTTGGTCTAATGGCTTCTTTAGATAAAAGGTTCCCAGGTCTCCATTAATCCCTCACTGTGACTGCACCCCTTATAGTGCTCACAGATGCTGAGGCCCCAGTAATATTGTTATAATGAAGAGGGTGGGGTGTCTGGAAACCGGGATGTTGAAAGTTTATAGGGCCACTGCAACTTCACTTCCCCACTGGGTTTGCTCCCTCCCTCTCACCTAGCACACATCTGGACACTTTTATTTCACATCATCCAGCAAACCTGCCATCTACACTCAGCCAAACACCTCCTCACACACCCTAATTGAGATACTGCCTCAGAGTCCAGCTGGACCCCAAACATGCACACATGTTCACCGAGGCACCACAACCAACACACTCCCCCTGAGATCTGCACATACCACGCTGGACACACTCACTGTGCTTTTATTCTCCTTCTCTTCCTGTACTTAGGGGACAGCTGGGCTGGCAGAGGTCACTTTAATCTACCGCAGAGCCTCTTTTATTGTGCTCAAACAGCCCTGTAGCATGATGGTAGTAGCATGCTCCAGCCTTATCCGTCCTTCCCTGATTTAGATCCTAGAAAGTTAGGGTTGGAAGGGACCTCAAGAGGTCATTTAGTTCAACCCCTGCTCAAAGCGATACTATCCCCAATTAGATCATCCCAGCCAAAGCTTTGTCTAGCTGGGTTTTGAAAACCTCCAAGGATGGAGCTTCCACCATCTCTCTGGGAAACCTGTTCCAGTGTTTTACTATCCTCCTAGTAAGACAATTCTTCCTGATATCTAACCTAAACTTCCCTTGCTGCAACTTGAGACCATTGCTCCTTGTTCTGTCATCTGCCACCACTAAGAACAATCTAGCTCCATCCTCTTTCAAACCCCACTTCACGTAGTTGCAGACTACTATTAAGTCCCCTCTCAAACTCTTCTTCTTTAGACTAAATAAACTCAGTTCCTTCAGCCTCGCCTCATAAGTCATATCCCCCAGCCCCCTCACCATTTTTGTCACCCTGTGCTGGGCATTGGCACCCAGGGGGGACGATTGGAGACCCTCTGGGTTAAAATCCGCGGTGAACAAGGCACAGGGGACACAATGGTGGGAGTCTACTACAGACTCCTAGCCAGGATCAAGAGCTTGACCAGGAATTCGCCAGGGAACTAGCTGAGGCTGCATGTTCCCGGTGCATGGTTGTCATGGGAGATTTCAACTCCCCTGACATCTTGTGGGAAGAGCACTTAACCACATCTGAACGGTTGTAAAGGTTCCTCATGTGCATGGATGAGCTCTATCTGACTCAAGAAGTCTATGGACTGACAAGAGGCAAAGCACTACTCAACCTGGTACTGGTAACAGGAGATGACTTAATCAGTGACCTAATGATCGAAGGGAAGCTGGGACACAGTGATTATGAGCTTGATCACCGTTACCATCTACCGTAAAGCTAGCAAGTCAGTCAGCAAAGCAGAAGTCCTTGACTTCAGGAAAGATGACTTTGACAAGCTCAGGAGGCTTGCTGGCGAGGCTGTAAGGGACCTCGACCCAAAGGGGAGGGGAGTTCAGGAAGAGTGGTTGCTCCTCAAGGGAGCGATCCTGGAAGCTCAAGCAATATCTATCCTGTCTCAGAGGAAAGGCAGCAAAAAGGCACAGCAGTCCCCTTGGCTCTGCAGGGAACTAGCGGACCTCCTGCATCTAAAAAAAAAAAAGAAAGACCTATAATGGATGAAAGGTTGGATCCACCCCAAAGGAGGAGTACTCTGCACTGGTCCGGACCTGTAGGGAATGCACCGGGAAAGCCGAGACTGTGACTGAACTCCCAACTGGCTACATCTATCAAGACAATAAAAAGTCCTTTTTTAGATACGTGGGGAGCCGGAGGAAAAGCAAAGGTAACATTGGACCCCTGCTAAACCATATGGGTCAACTGACAACCGACGCCCAGGAAAAAACGAACCTGCTCAGTGAGCATTTTGCGTTGGTTTTTCACCAACCCCAAGGGACGGCCCTGATCAAGATGATACAGGACGGCCAGGGTGAGGGAGAATTGTTACCCTTCAACAATGTTGACCATGTGCAGGAACACTTTGAGAGGTTGGACACCTTCAAGTCAGCTGGCCCAGACAGCTTACACCTCAGGGTACTTAAGGAGCTGGCAAGCATCATAGCTGAGCCCCTGGCACGGATCTTTGAGAACTCGTGGCGCTCAGGTGAACTGCCCAAAGATTGGAAGAAGGCCAATGTGGTGCCTATCTTCAAGGAAGGGAGGAAAGTAAATCCGGGGAACTACAGGCCCATCAGCCCGACCTCTATCGCGGGGAAGATCTTGGAAAAAATCATCAAAGAGACCATTCTTGACAAACTGGCTGAAGGCAACTTCCTGAGGGATAGCCAGCATGGGTTTGTTGTGGGTCTTGCCTGACCAATCTCATCTCCTTCTACATCCAGGTGACATATCACCTGGACAAAGGAGAAGAGATTGACATAATATATCTTAATTTTAAAAAAGCTTTCAATCTGGTATCCCACAATCATCTCATAGAAAAACTAGCCAACTGTGGCCTCGGCTACAGCACAGTCCACTGGCTGGGGGAATGGCTCTGTGGGCACTC
>NW_005842647.1:883689-894065 GCF_000455745.1 Alligator sinensis | reverse complement strand
AAAACTCCAAAAAATGCAAGGTACTCCACCTTGGGAAGAAAAACCCACAGCATGCTTATAGGCTCGGCTGTGCTACGCTTGCTAACACCACGGCCGAAAGGGACTTGGGGGTCATGATTGACCACAAGATGAATATGAGCCACCAATGTGATGTTGCAGCCAGCAAAGCAAGCAAAACTCTGACTTGCATCCATAGATGCTTCTCTAGCAAATCCCAGGATGTCATCTTCCTGCTGTACTTGGCCTTGGTGAGGCTGCAGCGGGAGTACTGCATCCAGTTCTGTGCTCCACAATTTAAAAAGGATGTGGAGAAGCTTGAGAGAGTCCAGAGGAGAGTCACACATATGATCAGAGGGCAGGAAAACAGGCTTTATGATGAGAGGCTAAGAGCTATGGGACTCTTCAGCCTGGAAAAGCACAGGCTCAGGGGGGACCTGGTAACTGCCTATAAGTATATAAGGGGTGTACATCAGGATCTGGGGGAATGCCTGTTTACCAGAGCACCCCAAGGGATGACAAGGTCAAACAGTCACAAACTCCTCCAAGACTGTTTCAAGCTGGACATAAGGAAAAGGAAGAACTTCTTTACTGTCCAAGCCCCCAAGGCCTGGAATAGACTCCCCCCGGAGGTGGTGCAAGCCTCTACTCTGGACTCCTTTAAGAGTCAATTGGAGGTTTATCTTGCTGGGATCCTGCAACCCCAGCTGACTTCCTGCCCCTGGGCCAAGGGGCTGGACTTGATGATCTTCCGAGGTCCCTTCCAGCCTTAATGTCTATGAAATCTATGAAATCTCTCCAATCTGTCCATACCCTTTCTGTAGTCGGGGGTGGGGGGGAGTATCAAAACTGAACACAGTATTTCAAGTGTGGCCTCACCAGTGCTGAATAGAGGGGAATAATCACTTCCCTTGACCTACTGGCAACACATCTACCAGTGCAGCCCAGGATGCCGTTAGCCTTCCTGGTGACAAGGGCACACTGCTGGCTCATATTATGCTTATTGTCCTCTGTGACCCCCCCAGGTCCTTTTCTGCAGATCTGCTGCCCAGCCAGTCAGCCCCCAACCTGTCCTGGTGCCTGGGATTGTTCCGTCCTAAGTGCAGGACTTTGCACTTCTCCTTGTTGAACCTCATGAGATTCCTTTTGACCCAATCCTCCAATTTGTCTAGGTCACTCTGAATCCTGGCCCTACCATCCAGCTTATCTACTACTCCCCCCAGCTTGGTGTCATCTGCAGACTTGCTGAGTGTGCACTCTATGCCATCTTCCAGGTCGTTGATGAAGACATTGAACAAAACTGGCCCCAGGGCTGACCCCTGGGGCACTCTACTTGATACTGGCTGCCAACTAGACATTGAGCCATTGATTACTTCTCTCTGAGCCTGATGCTTCAACCAGTTTTCTATCCACCTTACAGACCATTCATCCTGCCCATACTTCCTTAGCTTGCCTGGGAGAATGTTGTGGCAGACCGTATCAAAAGCCTTGCTAAAATCAAGGTGCACCACATCCACTGGTCTCCCTGCATCCATACAGCCAGTCATCTCATCTTAATAGAAGGCAATCAGGTTGGTCAGGCATGACTTGCTCCAGGTGAATGCATGCTGACTGTTCCTAATCAACTTCTCCTCCAAGTGCTTAGAAGTGGATTTCTTGAGGATCTGTTCCATGATTTTCCAGGGACTGAGGTGAGGCTGACTGGTCTGTAGTTCCCTGGATCCTCCTTTTTCCCTTTCTTAAATATGGGCATTATGTTTGCCTTTTTCCAATCATCCGGGACCCCTCCTGATCACCATGAGTTTTCAAAGATGATGGCCAAAGGCTCTGCAATCACATCAGCCAACTCTCTCAGCAGCCTTGCGTGCATCTCATCTGGTCCCATGGACCCCAAGGTACTGATCAGAAAACTGGAAGATATTGGGCTCAACTGTGGGACCATCAAGTGGGTTCAAAACTGGTTGCGGAGAAGAATGCAGAGAGTCCAAATGAATAGATTGGTGTTCTGGCGAGAGGTGGGCAGCAGCATACCCCAGGGGTTGATACTTGGCTCAGGACTGTTCAACATCTTCACCAACGACCTGAATGAGGGGGTGAAAAGCTTATTGGCCAAGTTCATGGACAACACCAAGATATGGGGTTGCGCAGACACACCCACAGATAGGCTGCAGATACAAGCAGACCTACATAGACTGACATGTTGGACAGAACAGAACCAGATAAGGTTCAACATAGAGAAATGCAAAGTGTTGCATCTGAGAAAAAAGAACCCCCAGCACACCTACAGGCTGGGCATTGCTAACCTAACCAGCACTACAAATGAAAGGGACCTGGGGGTAGCAATAGACCCCAGCATGAATATGAGCCGGCAATGCGATGCAGTAGCTGCTAGGGCCAATAAAACTCTGGCATGCATCAATCGATGTATTTCCAGCAAAATCAAAGAAGTGATCCTCCTGCTTTACTCAACATTGGTGTGGCCACAGCTGGAGTATTGCATCCAGTTCTGGGCGCTGCACTTCAACAAGGATGTGCTAAAGCTCGAGAGGGTCCAGAAAAGGGCTACCCATGTGATCAGGGACTTGCATGGCAAGCCACATGAGGAGTGGCTGAGGGATCTTGGACTTTTCAGCCTAAAGAAAAGAGGGCTGACAGGGGACCTGATTGCGGCTTACCGCTATATCAGAGGCGTACATCAGGAGCTCAGTGAACAACTGTTCACCAGGGCACTGTGGGGGAAAACTAGAAACAATGGCCACAAACTCCTAGAAGATGGTTTCAGGCTGAACATTAGGAAAAACTTCTTTACAACTAGGGTATCCAGACTATGGAACAGGCTCCCCCCAGAGGTGGTACAATCATCTACCCTAGAGGTCTTCAAGAGAAGTCAGGATGGTCACCTGGCTGGGGTCACCTGACCCCAGATATCTTTCCTGCTCATGCAGGAGGCTGGACCCAATGATCCTTCAGGGTCCCTTCCAGCCCTATGATTCGATGACTTGTACACATCCAGCTTTTCTAGGTGGTCCCTAACCTGTTCTTTCAGCACTGAGGGCTGCTCACCTCCTCCCCAAACTGTGCTGGGAGCTGACATTGCTTGTGAAGACTGAGGCAAAAAAGGCATTGATCACTTCAGCCTTTTCTGCATCCTCTGTCACAAGGTTGCCTCCCCCATTCAGTAAAGGACCTACACTTGCCCTGATCCTTCTCTTGCTACCAACATACTTGTAGAAACCCTTCATGTCCCTTGCTAGCTGCAACTCCAATTGCGCTTTGGCCTTCCTGACTTCATCCCTGCAGGCCTGAGCAATGCTCTTATATTCCTCCCTAGTTATTTGTCCAAGTTTCCACTTCTTATAAGCTTCATTTTGTGATTTATTTTACTAAAGAGTTCCCTGCTAAGCCAAGCTGGTCTTCTGCCATACTTACTGGTCTTCCTGCATATAGGGATGGTTTGTTCCTGTACTCTCAGTAAGGTTTCATTGAAGTACAGCCAGCTCACCTGCATTCCTCTCCCCCTCCATCTGGCTTCCCAGGGGAGTCTCCCCATGAATTCCTTAAGCGAGTCAAAGTCTGCTTTTCTGAAGTTAAGGGTCCTTACTCTGCTGCTCTCCATCCTTTCTTTCCTCAGGATCCTGAACTCAATCATCTTGTGGTCACTGCTGCCCACATTTCCATCCACTACTACATTCCCCATCAATTTTTCCCTGCTTGTGAGCAGCAGTAAGAAGAGCACGGCCCCTAGTTGGCTGCTCTAGCACTTGCACCAGGAGGTTGTCCCCAATACTCTCCAAAAACTTCCTGGATTGCCTGTGCACTGGTGTATTGCCCTCCCAGCAGATGTCAGGGTGATTGAAGTCCCCCATGAGAACCAGGGTCTGTGATCGGGAAACTTCTACTAGTTGTTTGAAGAAAGCCTCATCTACCTCTTCAGGCTTCAGTCTGGTGGTCTATAGCAGACCCCCACCACAACATCACCCTTGTTGCTCTCCCCTCTGACTCTAACCCAGAGACCCTCAAAGGCCTATCTCCATCTTCATATTGGAGCTCTGAGCAATCAGATGGCTCTTTTACATGAAGTACAACTCCTCCTCCTCTTCACCCCTGCCTGTCCTTCCTGAACTGTTTGTACCTATCCATGACAGTACTCCAGTCCTGCGAGCTGTCCCACCAAGTCTGTTATTCCAATCACGTCATAGCTCTGTGACTGTGCGAGGACTTCTGGGTCTTCCTGCTTGTTTCCCAGGCTCCATGTGTTCATGTACAGACACCCGAGGTAACTAGCTTATTGCCCTGATTTCCCAGGAAGTATAAGAGCATCTCCACAGGGAGGCTGGTTTAAAGGCTATCTATCTATGCTGACAGTCTGATGCCATACCCTTTGGAAAAAACCTGTACATTACTGGAGCCTGGCATTGGGCTGGTTGATTATCACTGGACTATGCTGGGGTAAATCCATGGACTTCAATAGCAGAATCCAACCCTTTCTATTGACAAGTGAGATGTTTTAAAAGTAAAGTTTGCCATCCACTGCAGTGCAGGCTCTTTCCTTCCTCTGCCACCTGCCTAACTGTGGCTGAGCCATTCTAGGAGGAGTATTACTCACAGATGGTATGACAGGTTGGGGGGGGAACTGTCTCTTCTCAACTACCCCACGCCACCTTCCTTCCAACCAGGGGCCTGTACAACACTCAGCTGTCTCTAGATCCCAGGTCGTGACGTGCATCTATATCCAGACAGCAGTATCCAGGATACCCAGAACCAGCCAAATCAACCAATTGCAGCCTCCTGGAGCCCAGCTTCAGAGACAAGCAGACCCTTTATAAGTGATCCCTCACCCATTCCCTTTAAGGAAGGTAGTAGCAGCAAAGTGAGCTGGAAGGAATTGGTGAGAGGGAGAGAACAGCCAAGTACGGGCAGTTGGCTGTACAGCAGGTCCTTACTTCTAAGGTAAGTCTTTGCCTGATTTTCTCAGAATTGTACAGAGGCATGTTAATTAGGGCTAAGGAAGGTGAGTGGGTGCAGGTTTCATTAGAACGTATGCATCAGCTTGCTGAGGGAGAGCAAATAATGTAAATGTACATGTGCAAACTGGAATTCACAGGAGATGGTGTTGCTCACAATCTTGTCATGATTCAGCTTTAGCTGAGAAGAGATGTCCAGGGCATCCTGCATCTCTGTGGTTATGTGCTGAAACCAGTTGTGATTCGTACGTGCTGGCTACAATTTCATCCTGGCACTTGGAGCTGAATGGAACAGTATTGCTATCAGTTGCAATTGCAGGGGTATCGGACATGCGTCATGATTTGACATTTATTAAAGTGCCCTCCAGGTAATCCTTTTTTCAGGAAAACATTATTATTCTTCCATGGAGTTCATGGAAATCCAGGATGGCACTGGAGTACTTCAGCACGTCATTATGAGCTGGGTAACAAAGGCAGCGTTGGGGGTGAGTGTCTAGCTCTGTGGCTAGAGAGGGATGGCTCCATTACGGGGAGAGAGCACTGGGTGACAGTTCAGCACTTATAAGTGTTTATTGCAACTGTGCCACTTCTTGGGATGGGTGTAGGCTGTCTCACCTGGGAGAAAGGTGGATCCTCTAGAGCTAGAAGGAGTTGGCTGTACCAACAGACACAACCTGGGGATGGGGGTGAGAAGGCAATATTGTCATGGGGTCAGAGCACTGGTGCTTCTAGGCTTTTTTTGGCTGAGCTGGAGAATGTGAATTTGGAGATGAAGCATAAGGTATCTGAATGGGGATGGGGATCAGGAACCAGTTTAGCCCACTGGAGAGAGAGGGATATATTACAAAATTGTTGGGGATGTTCACAGGCATGTTAATAAGGTTTATGTTTCCTCTAAGCATAGGTAGACTTCTAGGGAACTGGATAGGAACTGTGCTGGGCTATATGCTAAAAGCCTTCATTCAATTTAGACTTGGGCGAAACTCCCACAGACTTTAGCACCTCCTAGGATCTGGCTATTTGTAGACATGGTAGCAGATGGGCTGAAAGTAACTGCAAACCTGTTAATATGGCCTCTTTCCACATGAAGAATCTCAACTGAGTAATAAAAGGGTAGTTTAATTTAAAGGACAATAGGCTAAGAAGAGGATGTTCTCTGTGATAGCCCAAAGGTGTAGAATTCACTGCTTTGCCCATCAGAAATTGTCCTAGTTTGATACACACAGGGCATGAATGTTTTCCCAAACAGCAAGAGGCTGTGAGAGCTCTTACCAAGGTTTAAAGAGCAGAACCAGTTCTAGGCTGTGGGCTTATGATATATGTGATTTATTGGTGGGAGGGATGCTCCTGGGAAAGCCTATTTAATTGTGTTTTTAAAACGAGATGCAGAGAGCAATGGATAGTCACTCCAATATACGGCATGTAGAACTCATAGAATTCAGGAGAAGCATCCACTTATATTTTTTAACAGAATTTTCTGTTTCCTAGGTGGCACAGGCTAGAGAAACTAACACAAAGCTGGAAGTCATGGCTCCAAAATCCTAGCTCTGGCACTGCCTAATTATGTGATTCAAACAATTCTCAGGAGGGCTAATTGGCCTGGCCATAGTGCCACACCAACAAAGCTAGACTGTTTCTGACACCTCACTCCTAGCTCAGGTATCTCTGCGTGGAACTGTGTAGTGCTGTGCAGACATACCCTGAGTAAGGATTTATCCTAGAAAGATTTGCCGATCGAACTACCCTGCTGTAGTTAAAGCAGCAAGCTTGCTCTAGCGGGCATGCAGTTAAACTGATTTAAAATATCTGCACTAGTATTTGACACATTAATACTGGTAAAAAGTCATGCACATTAAGATTTTTACCAGTAAAATTATACTAGAAGACATCACCCATGAAGCAACACAGTAAAACTCCCCGACATGGACCAGACCTAAGTAACTTACCCAGTAGGCTGAATTTCTACTTCTGCTTTTCTCCCATTTGTGAATGGTGCTGCTTAATATAAGCACTATATACATGCAAAATGTCCCTTAGTATCCTCAGCCTGGGCAGGTACAAGCACACACAGAAGTGTATCTACCTTTGTTTGTAAGGTGAGGAAATGCTATTAGTGCACAGCAGTTACTGTCCAAAGGTGAGGTCTGTAGTCTTCATTTGCAAGTCATTTATACCAGCCCGAAGTGATTTTTAAGGGTAACCAGAACTGACTGCCATTCTCCCTTCTCTTTGACTATGTAGAAATAAGAGGCAAAGCAATAGAGAGACCTGGGCCTTGTAAGTGTAGAAATAAGGGTACGTGCAGGCATTTCTTAAGAAACAGACCAAGGATTGCTATTTAGTTTTATGTGTATGCTAGAGACTTTGAGTTACTTATTCATTTCCATATTGTGACTTAGCTGTTGGTAGGTATGGAAATACCTGTTACAATCAAGGGACAAAATTATGGTAGCGTTCAGGTAAGCGGACAATATATGTTTGACCATGACATCATTGTTGACTTCCATCATTTCATGGTGAGCCTTGAAATATTTCTTTGTTTCCTATAAAAGCCAGCACTTGGACCAGAGCATCTCTTTTCCTTTTGATGTGCCCTCACTTTTGTGCCCTCCTATTTGTAGAGAAAAGCCTAAAAATGTGCACCAAACGTAAGTGCCAGAATACTTGCTTTAAAAAAAAAAAATCACGATTGGAGCTAGCATCGTGATTTTTAGACCCTCAGGAGCTGGCAAAATTGCACCGAGCAGAGTAGTTAGTGGCTTTTAACCAGTGTGGCCACATCTCCCTGTTTCCTGGCAAGGCTCAATTTTTTGGAGTAAGAGGGAGTGCATTTTTAGACTCCTTTGGTGATGTGAGTCCCTGGGCATCCGATTTCTCCCGCACTAAGTTACCTTCTCTCATGGTGGTAGCAAGGGGGAAAAAAGAGTTGAGCCCATGACACCTAGAGCTCAAAACAAGGAGGTGAATAACAAGAATTGATCTTCTTCAATATTGTAAACCAATATTTAAGCAATCATTCTTTCTGTTAGTGCGTATAGGTCCTTCTGTTTGATTAAGCTGGTCAAACAATGACATTTCTAATAACTTTTCTAAAAGTAAGAGCATGAATATCATGAGGCCTAGAGAAACTGTGGAGTCTCCATCCTTGGGAGTTTTCAAGAACAGGCGGGACAGACACTTGACTGGGATGGTTTAGTGAGGGATGATCTTGCCTCTAGCAGGGGGCTGCACTAGATGACCCTAGCCCTACTTACCTATGAACTCAGGGTAGGTGGGTGTCGGTTTTATTTGGGGGGGACCTTGTGTTTTCTGAGCCGGCCTCAGGATCTGGGATTGCAGGGGATAAATGAGAGGGTGAAAAACAGTCCACAGTGAGCTATGGCTTCACATGCACGCACACACAGAGCTCTGACTTCACACACACACACATAGCTCTGACTTCATACACACAAGCCAACACATACACACAGCTTTAACTTCACAGTTCACACACATGCACACACACTGACTTCACCCACAGAGCTTACACGTGTGTACCTGCATGCACAGCTCTGACTTCACACACACACACACACACACCTCTGATGTCACACACACACACACCCCTCTGACTGCCAACAGATACACACAAACACACACACAGAGCGCTGACTTCACAGTTCACACACATGCACACACAGCTCTGACTTCACACACACGAGCCAACACACACACACAGCTTTAACTTGACAATTCACACACACATGCACACACACTGACTTCACCCACAGAGCTCTGACTTACATACGCATGCACCTGCATGCACAGCTGACTTCACACACACACACACACACACACAGACCTGTCATACACACACACTCCTCTGACTGCCAACACATACACACAAACCAACACATGTGCACACACAGCTGACTTCCCACACACACAGAGCTCTGACTAAATACACATACACACACACACACACAGCTTTAACATCACAGTTCACACACAACTGAGTTCCCACACAGAGCTCTGACTTACACACACATGTGCCTGCACGCACAGCTCTGACTTCACTTCCCCCCCCAACAAACCATCACACACACACAGCTCGGACTTTGCACAGACACAGCTCGGACTCTGCACGCACACATGCGTGTGTACACGCAGCTCTGGCTACACATGCAGATCACACACACACACACACAGCTCGGACTTTGCACGCACACAGCTCTCACTACACACACACAGAGCTTTGCCTGCACAGCGCACACGCACACACGCCGGGCCGGGCCGTGCGCGGATCGAGGCGGGGCGGGGCGGGGCAGGGCGGGAGGAGACTACATCCCCCAGCCTGCCCCGGCTCGGCTCGGCCCGGCCCGGCTCCCGGCGGAGGCAGCAGCGCGGCGCAGCTCGGGGGATCGCCCTGCCTCTGCCCCTGGTAAAGCGTCTGCGGGAAACTTCTCCGATCCGCTTTATGCAAGAAGGGGAGGGGGGCTGGCTGAGGCCGGCAGTGCATGCAGGGGATGCCCATGCCTTCTCCCCCGCTACTGTCTTTTGGGGAGTAGGATGTCCTCCCCTGGGCGCTGCTCCTTGCTCCCCAAGCCAGGCTGGGCCCCTGCCTGCGGGGTAATGTTTCCTCCCTGCCCCCTCCCCTTGGCACCTGCTGCTGGCACCCTCTTTTGCCAGGACCCCTGCCCCTCTTTGCTGGGCACGGTGGGGGCCCAGGGGTGTTCGGCGGCTCCGGCCCCTGGCTTGCTTGTCTCTGTTTTGGGTCGGCCTCTGAACAGGGAGGGGGCAGGGGGAGTCCTTTGGCTTGGCAGTGTTGCACGCCTGCCCTGGCTTTGGACTTGTGGGCTTCCCTCCCTCCTTCGGCTTCTCAGCGTGGCGGGGAGGTGAGTGTGGGGACGGGGGGCGTGTTTTCTACATGTGGAGGTAATAGCGAAAGGAGAAAAAAGGCCCTTTCCCCCTCAAGCAGCCCCTGTGAGCCCAGATTCGTGAGGCTGGCTCAGAAAACACAAGGCTCCCTTCCCCCTCCCCCTCAAATAAACCCTCTTCTGAAGATCATCAGGGGATGCACCCTGCTCCAGGTGTTGCCCTTGCCTCAGAGCAGCTGGACTTGTGCACCCCTGCATTTAAACTTCCTCCTCATTTTAACCACCGTGCCAATGACAGGAGGCTTCTTCATCCATTTCTAGTACTTACCTGGCAGGGGAAATACCATGACCAACAGGGTGGTTTTCCTACTTGCACCTGGGGCTAACCACTTTCCTGACATGGGTTAGTACCCGCAGAGGTAATGTATAGTAAACCTCCCGCTTGCTGCCCTAGTGGGAAGATCTTGGCTTAATGCCCACTTTATGGAAATGGGAGACTCCTCCCTAGCTTGCTTCTGCAGCCATATGGCTGAGGGCAAGCAAAACTCGGGGGCATCTG
>NW_005842647.1:829866-883679 GCF_000455745.1 Alligator sinensis | reverse complement strand
GGCAAGCAAAACTCGGGGGCATCTGACCCCCGAGCCTCTTGGCTTGGCCCTGCACGTAGGATGCCCGCCAAAGGATTTGGGAACATTGAAGGCCCAGGTGGGGTGGAGAATGTTTGTCAGTAGCAGGGCCACTTACTGATGGTTCTGGACTGACTCATGGATTTGGACTTGATTTGGCTGATTTGGATTGCAACACGAAAAATTCTCTCCTGCTTCTAGTGCCAGGCTCAGGGCCTTGGATGATGTTTGAAGGGGTGGATTGGGCCCGGTGTGAGCCAGCAGAATGAACCATGAGTCCATCCCTCCTTGTGCCTAAACGCCAGTCCCGTGGTGGTAAAATGCAAGGGGAGACAAAGTTGATTCCCTGTTTGGAATCAGATTCCTAGAGGCGTGCAACTCTTTAGGCACTGATCTCTTTCGAGGAGAAGTAGAGCTGTCTTCACCAGAAGCTTCCAGCTCACCAGAGAGAAAAGATGGTCAGACTCTGTTTTCACCCTTTCAGCATCCACTCTCTGCCGCTGTGCGACACAGGATACTGGGCCACAATACTCTGACCCAGTAAATGGCAACTCTTATGTTCTTGTGCTGTTATGTTCCTGGCTTCCAAAAACTTAGGTGTTTCGGATCTGGGAGGGATTCATACCTGGTTTCCAGTTTTGCAAGCATCGAGTCTGTCTCCTTTTTACACATGGCTTCAATTCATTCCCTTAGAAGAAAACCTCACATTGGGTCTGTGGATGGGTAGCCTGGTTCTTCTGCCTTTTAGCCAACTAGATCTTCCACTGTGAAAGGTGGGCAGTCAGGCTGCATGTCTCAGCCTCTTATTTCTTGTATTTCAGGCATGAGCACCATGGAGTCATTGGTGGAGCCGTGCAGGGATCTGTTTACTTGCAAGCTTCCAGACAAAAAGTGTAACCCAAAGAAGAACGGGGTAACAGGTAAGTGAGAGAGGAGAAGCAGGCTTCAGGCCCAGTCACATGATTGTGGCTGCTGTTGTTTCAGTGTGGAAGGGGGTTTGTGTGAATTCAGTGTCATGTATGTCAGCACAGAACTACCTTATACCATGTAGACATAGGTGACTGGTAGGGGGTGCATGTGCCCCCCTGACAGGGCCAGTGCCTCCCAGATGGCCGACACTAATGCTGCCAGTAGGGCTGGTGCCCCCCTGACAGGACCACCACCGTCGACGGCTTCTGCGGGTGCCCCCCAGGTTCAGGAGGCACCAGTCACTCATGCATGTAGATGTGAGGCAGTTCAATTTATACTTAAGTTGAAGTACCATGATTAGTCCCATGGACTTTGGAAGCATTACTCAGGGCAGTAAAAGTAACCACAAAAGCAGAAACGTGGCCTAAGTGTGTGTAGGTAGGAGGCTACCGTGGTGTAAATTGATTAGCATGACTCTGGAGTGGGGAGACGGGGTCCTGGATCCTGGCCTTGTAGAAGGTCTGAGCACTTTTTGTTGATGTTGGGTGCTGTAACTGCTCAACGCCTAAAAAAACCAGTTCCTTGATATGTAGGTAGGTGCCTAAGTTTGATGTAGGGACATCACTCCATTAGACAGTTTTGGCTTTAGTGTTATAACTGGTTGGGAGCTTCCAATTTGGATACAGTAAGGAGTATTCCTCATATTCACAAAGGCCAGAAAAAGTTATGTTCAGAGCTCTGTCCTGCAGTCTTTGAAGACATTGTTCACCAGAGGGTTTAGGGCATATGATAAGTTCAAGATTTGGCTTTATAGGGAAGGTACTCCCCTCAGAGTTGCCCAAGACTACTTGGTTTTTGTGTTCTGCCCACATGTAACTTCCAACACATGTGACTTCTGTGACAGCAGTGGGAGACATGGCCATATGGTGGTAAGACAGTCAAAGCTCAGAACAGCCATGGGGACACCAAGGGGGCACTTTTCTTTAAGACCGTACTGGCGCTCCTATCTTGGTATGCCCAGGCCCAGCAGGGATGAAATGCATCATACCTGATGTCTGTGATCTGTTGCTGTTCTGAGCCCTTGAAATATTAGGCATAAAGGGATCTGCCTTGGATGGAGTGGAAGTTATGTTTCCTGGCCTCAGGACAGGCACTAAGATTGTCTGAAAAGCCATGCTGGTGACAGAGCAGTTAAAGTATCTCAGCTCCAGGAGACATCAATTTGAGTCTTCATGTGGACTTGTGCTGAAGGCTTCTTGTAAATTGGGTACCTGGTTGTTCATGGTGGTGAGTCAGAGGTAGATGTGTTGCCAGCCTCTTCACTCCCTTGTGTGTGCTACTGATGGCAGAAGCCACGTGCCTTACCCATACTAGTACCAGGCTTGGCAGGCCTCTGACCTTGATTGTGTTTCTAAAATGGTTAAATGGGGAGTTTAGCTAGAAACTGGCAGTGGCTTAAATGTCTGCTTTGGGAAAGGGACTCCAGAACAAACAAGCATTGCTCTAGGGCTGCTGGAACTGTTAAGTTATTGAATAAACTTGATACAAGCCTGATTATCTTAAGGTCTCTCTGAGTAGGGAAATGGTATGTCTGCTCCTTGAAGAATTGACTCAACAAGCTCTGTAGTTGTGTGCCCTTGGTCTCCTAAGCCCTACTCATGGTGGAGACAGGTTGCCAAGCCATCACTAGCTAGAGCAGTCGTTCTGCACCTTTTTAGACTTAAAGCGCCCATTGGAAAAGGCTAGCTCTTAGCTTTCACTTGTTTGTTGACTATGGAAAAATAATAAAGCATTTCTCCTGTTGCAAAGAACCCAGAAAGACCACAGCAGGTTGGAAGGTTTTTGACAGTGTGGATTCCAATTTGAAATCTCTGGGTTTTATCTTAAGCATCATGTGTAGGTGTGTGCACACCGGATGGTACCAATATTGTGTGGCACCTTGCAGTACCCTTTAAAAGGATCTGGCAGCACCCCAGGGTGGTGTGGCACCTGGTTGAGAAGCTCCGAGTTAGAGGCTTCTGCACTCTGGATTTCAGTGCCAGCTAGCAGAGCAAGTGGCTTAACAAGGTGTCCTCTGCCTATTTGGATGATGTTTAGTAATAGCAGCCATGACGGGTTGCTCGTGAGTAGTTGCCATATGGGTCTGTACTGAAGGATACTAGGCAGTATGCTCTAAAGCTTTGGCTGTGCCCTTCTTGATTTACATTTCCCCTTCTGTTTCCAGGCTTAATTGCAAAACACCTTCAGAAGACCTTTAAGATGCCCATCTCCTTGCAGCTGTCCTCATCCAAGGCTCTTTCCCAGTGCTGCACAGGTGGGTATGGATGGAAGCATGAAAAGGTTTGCCTTTTGGGATCCCTGTGCAAAGGCTTGGTAGTGGGTTCAGTATTGGGACATCAGTATTGGGCAGTTTCATGGCTCTTAATGTAAAAGGGCCCTTGTTCCTCTTGAGGTGGCTATGCAGTGGCTTGGTTTCACTGCCTTAATGGTAGCCCTGGTCCTATAAACTATGCAAAGCTTCTGCCTGTTATTAAATCTGGCTTCTGTAGTTCCATAGGATCTGGGAAAACTGGCATGAAGTAAAAAGATTACCTCTGACAAACAAATGTGGTGTGACCTCTTGTTAGCAGGGAAATGACTGGCTTAGGAGTTTCTGGTGGAACTGCGATGAGCTATTGCCCACAATTTAAAGGTGATAGGGGAGGCTTCTGAGGTTAATAATTGACCTGCTATTGCTGTTTATTAATAGTGTGATGAGCCTTGTAGGCTTTGATTTAGTGTGGGTGGAGACAGGCCTCTTGCCTCAGTCTGGACTTCCTACATGTTCTGTTCAGGCGCTCGTCTTCTAGAACAAGAGGTTTCTGAAGCAGAGTCTACTTCTTATTCCCAGGCACATACAAGTATCTGCACAAACATGTACAGTCTGGGTTGGGTCTTTAGTACTCCTGTAAGAAGATCCAGGTTGTCCCTGGGAATTTCTGAGGGTTCCCCTTCCTGATCCATCAGTCTCTTAAAATCTCATTTGGGATCACAGATTGGTACCAGGGAGGAGATGTTAGATGCTTGGTTTCATGATCCAGGCTTCTTAGGGTCATGGACTAGAAAAGCTGTTTCTGTGTTGGAGAGGGATTTTTTGTGCTTGCTTTCCGAGGAGCCCTATATTAAAAGAGCTTACTATAAAAGAAGAAAATCCAACTTCTTAATGAGCTAAAATCTGACCCTAGGGCTATAAGCTAGAAAACTGAGGCTTCTAATCCTGCCTCTGAGTGACTCTCTGAACTTCAGCCTCTCAACTACTAGCGGTTCCAAAGGCTGCTCCTTCCCTGACTCCCAGCCCTCTTCCCAAATGGAAAATGAAACCTGACTGCATTAGCATAATCAGGTTAGTCACAGTGAGATGGAGGGAATGGGAGGGGGTGTGATACACATATCCTTGTGTATGTCATCTGTGGCCCTGCTTCCCTTCACTTTACCTCTTTTGGTTTGCCTGGGATGGGAAGAGTGACATTGTTTTCTTGGCTGGACTTATTACCTTTTCAGTGCTAGAGGCAGAGGAAGCCTGTTGGTACTGTGTTCTGGCTCATGGAGCCTTTCTAAGGCCTCTGAGACTAGAGATGAATGCTAGTGCTCTCATATACACAGCACCCTGCACAATAATAGCACTAAGTGCTGTGCTCTTTGCAGATCAGAGTAGCAGGGAGCCAGCAAACACACACTAAAAGACATTCTGGATACAAATGGGCTTATGGGCACAATAGCAAAATATTGAGCTATGTAGAGATGGGGAAACAGCGAGTGCATTGAGAAACAAACTGAAAGGTTTGTCTGTAGCTCTGCTGAGTCCCTCTCTGCCTTCAGCTTCAATGCCCTTATGACTGGGTCCAACTTGTCTCGATGAGTTGCAGTGCACTAATGGCAGCACACTAAGAGGAATTGTCTCCTCCTACAGAATAGGCTCATTAAGATGCTTGGAGCCCTGTCTCTGTACAAGGCAGATATTTATAATGAGAGCCATGTCTAGGAGGATTGTTCTGTTCCTACAGGCTCCTGTCCAAACTTAATGATGAACAGGAATGAAGCACTTGAACAGAGGCCAAGGAACGTGGCCTCTGTGCCCCAGCTGCCTGTCAGGACACATCGGACGCTCTGCTTGTCACTCTCATCAGATGGGGATGGACAATATGACAGCCTGGCATCACGGGACTGGCGGAAGGGTCTGCAGGCTCAGGTGAGGAGTGACTTGGGCCTATTTGTGGCATGTTAGATCTTTGGTGTCAGGGAGGTGGGGCAATTCCCATTATTGGGACTGGTAGCATTTGAATCTTTTGGGGCCTTTCATGTAACATGTTCCTGTTTTGGTGTCCCAGGCCTGCTCAACTGCTGGCCCAGCTGCCACCAGAGGGCTGTTAGTCACACCAGTTACTTCTTGTCTTGCAGATGGAGCAGGCTCACAGTGGAGGGGCAGCCAGCAGCACAGGCTCCCTGGAGCGGGCATCCCTCTTCTGTGTCTCTAGGTCCAGTTCCCCAGCACAGTCTGCCATGCCCAGTCCAGTAGAACAGCTCCCCAAGGCCAAGTCCTCCAGCCAGTTCTTCCTGTTTCCGTCACCATCTTGGAACAACAGCTCCGAGGCAGATTCCAACCCTCTGGCCTTCTCTGGCTCCAAGAAAGCTTGCAGCTATGTCTGGAGGGTGAGTCCAAAATCCACGGTTCCTGGTAGCCCGAAGCCAGAAGAACCAGAGTACTTTCACTTTTCAGAGCCTGTCATTGCCAGGGTGATGGACTGCATCTACTTGGGGAACCTTAATGCAGCCTACAGTGGACGGGCACTGTGTAAGAATAATATAGATAGCATCATTGACATGAGCAACCTGCCCAGCAACCACAGCCTGAACATCATCCCATGCACATGCAATCGAGGAGGACTTAGGCACAGCTGGTCCCGCCTGAAGGTGGATATCCAAGGACTTCTGGATGGGAAATATCCTGTCCTGACAGAGTCCTGCTTCCAAGACATCAATGAATGCATTGATGCCTCACTGGAGAAGAGGAAGCGAGTTCTGATCCACTGCACGGATGGTTACTCTCTAGCCCCTACATGTGTCATCCAGTACCTGATGGTGAAGCACAAAATGAGACTGATGGCAGCCTATGAGTTTGTGAGGGCCAGGTATCCCCTGAACATCCGTGAGTGCCATCAAAATTTGCTGGTGGGTCTGGAAAGGTCCCTGCAGCCTGGTGATGTTGACGTAGAGTGCTTGAAGCAGTCCTTGTCCAGGAAGATGGCTTGGACGTAAGAGGACAGTCAAGCTAGGGAAATGTTGTATTACCTGTTACTAGCCCTGAAGTGGAACCAAAAATAAATATATAGCTTAAATGTCTTCTCACTTAATGGGATGACAGTAGCTGTGGGATATTGTTAGAGGATACTGCTGAGATGGGTTTCAGAAGCTGTGACCATCCCTGGCGGGACCTCCAGTAGCCATAGTGAGCAGAAATGGATTGTGAGGAGGGAGATCTCTCAGGGAAACACTTCTCCAGTAATTCTGGATGGGGACAATGCGGGGGATGAAGAGAGAGTCTCATGAGAGGCCAGTGGGCCTGTGTGCCAATAAGATCCTGAAGTCGGTGCGCCTAGCCATGAGGTGATTCTGTAAATTAGACGGAGGTAGGACACAGGTTTGCTTGGTGATCTTGAGTAGACCTTTTTAAAGACCATACTCTCTATTCCTCAGGAAGTCCAGGTTCTTGCAGAAGGCATCATCCCACTCCCAGAGCAAAACCTCCCAACAGTACTAGGCGGGGTGGATACATAGTTCTGGTCGATGAGATGTGCTAGACTTGAAAACAGGGCTCAGTTCTGGTGCTGGAATTGTGTAGGCAGGCAGACAGGCTTCCCTCAGGCTATGAAAGATGTCACAAGAGTGTCCTATGGTGCCTCATTGATCTTACTATATGACCCCAAGTTAAGTGCCTAGAGTGTGTGAAGTGCTTTATGGGACAGGTAGAAGATACAGGCTCTGTCCCCTAAAGAGTAGATAAGATAGGATGCAGAAGATGAGGTAATCAGTAGGCTTAAGGACAGGAAGAGAAGGGTTATAGCAATAGCAACGGGTGATTTCCTAATGTGTGCCAGTCAGCCTAACTTCCCACCACTCCCAGCAACATTTGCATGTGAATTCCCCAGCACCTGGTTTATCAATGCCATTATCAGACCTACTGGATTGGGCGACAGAGGTGTATCTCTAGGTCTTATCCTGGTTTGAGTCTCAGACTGGTAGAGCCAGGACTGAGATCTTCTTGGAGCCTCTGTCATGTCCACCCTGAATTCCTGTGGTATATCTGTTATTCTGGAGGTGCAACATACCTTCAGCAGCTCCACAGAAATGAAATGTGGTTCCTAAAAATTCATCTATCTATTTTTTGTTAGGTTGGCTTTTGTCTCTTTTGGTAGTTGGTGACTTCACCAGTAACTTGGAGTAAAGCTCCTCTTTGAAAGGACCTGCTTGGAGTTCCCTTATGTTTTCAGCAAGGTTCAACAAACTTCTCCTTGTTCAGACTTTGGCAAGCACTTGCTTTTTCTGGTGCCAGAATTTCTCAGATTTGAACAGTGTTGGTTTCTGATCAGTTGTCTGTTTTATTCTGATGCTTGTTGGATTTACAGCTTGTATTTGGATTCAAGTTTGAGTGTTGTTTTATATATCCAGAGCATCTTAGGGTTCCACCACACACTTCAGGCTGTCTTTTTTTAAGGAGGAAACCTGCACAGAGGTTGATGACCTGTGAGGGCCTTCTTTGTCCTCACTGCTAAAGACCAGATAAGTTAAATAAGTTTGAGGATATAAATATGGGCTCTCCCTTCTAGCTGCACTTTCTCCCCCAACAAACAGCAGAGCAGGCTCTTCCCTTCTGGCTGCTGCTCCTCCTTCCTGGCCCTTTTTTGAGCAGATAAGTCCTATAATAAATAAATCAATATTTGTAGTTTGCAAAAGTTATGGAGGGGTACCTTGAGTCTAAAAAGGTTGAGAATCCCTGATTTAAAACATTGAAGTAATGGGAAAATCCGTTTCTATGACCTCAGTCCTCCTTATCCTTTCAAGCCAATGTTTGAAGATGCAACATGGTAACAAAACTCTCTTTATATTTTTAATTAAAAGTCTATTCCTGTGCTATATACCCAGACTCTTGTATTGCTTTTATGGCTTGGCCAAGATGCAAGGCACTCTTGGCGTGTAGTATACACATGGATCCTTGAGGTGCTATGGGTGGTGCAGAAAAAGTATCCTCCTGCAGTGTAGGAATGCATTGGGTTGACCTGATGTCTGCACGGGATCTGTATGCAGTCAGTTTCTGAAATGGGGTAGTTCTGCACACAGCACAAATGTTCTTAGCTGAAGAAATTGCTATAGAGTCTTTGGAGATGTTAATAAAGATTTGTTTATACAGGGAGAATGTGGTTTGTGTGGTTGATGTTAACATCTTTGCTAAGAGCCTGGCTTAGGTAAAAGGAAACCACGTATTTAGAGTTGGTTCTGCTATTGCTACCTCCTCATTTCTGCCCCTTTTTGTTCCTAACACAGTATCACTGCAAGCCAGCCTTCTGCAGCTGGGGCAGACTTCCCCAAAATTCTCCTTGCTTTCCTGGAGATACTGGGATCCTCTATAGTAATCAGGTGACCTCACTTAAGTCTTGTCTGTGCTACCATTTTTCTTCATTTTCCGCACAGTTGCACTGCAGCCAGTTAGTTTCCAGTGTTGGTAGCCATGCTGGGACATTAGTGCAGAGCAGTGGTTTTCAAACATTTTTCATTTGCGGACCCCTAAAAAATTTTGCATGGAGGTGCGGACCCTGTTGAATTGTCAGCATGGGTATTCACATACTTTTGATTGATCACAGTCATCTTTTGCAGATCCCTTAGATCAGGAGTTTTCAACTTTCTTTAACACGTGTACTCCTTTTGCCTCAAAGTTTCAGCTCATGTACCACTTTATATTTTTTGCTTGGTTTTAATGGGGGGAGGGAGGGGGAAGATTGAGGGCCCTTGTGGTGAGGGACGGGATGGGGCTGGAGCTGGGGCAGGAGCAGAAGAAGGTGCTGCATAGCCGGGGTAGTGTGGGCCTGAGCTGTGAGAGCAGTTCGTCCAGGAGGTGTGGGGAAGGGGAGCAGTTCCTGCTGCTGCATGCACCCCAGTGGATGTGTGGGGGGGCATGTGCCCCCCAGATCTGTGCGTGGGGCAGAAGCAGCTGCTGCTTCAGGCTGAACTCTGCACCCTGCTGCCCCAAGGGTGGTGCGATGCCATGTACCTGCTGTGGCCAAGCGGGTAGGGGATAGACACACACATGCAGGCAGAGACACATACATACAGAGACACACAGATGGAGACGCAGACGCGCGCACACATGCAGACAGACGCATGGAGATGCACACACACAGCAGGTATGTGTGTGTGGGGGGAAGGGGCGTGGCGAGAGAGGGAAGGGGCTGGGGGGTGGGGGCAGATCGAGAATGAGGGTTGGGAGTGAGTCTTTGTGCCCACTCCCAGGAGCAGGGCCAGGGCGGTGCTGCTCTTTTGTGGCACCCAGCTGGCTGGCAGGTGGAAGGGGGGCAGGGCTCATGTGCAGTGGTTGCCACCACCCCACACCACCATCACTGCTGCCGCGTTCTACACCACTTTCCTGCAGCTGGTTTCATGTGCGGCTTTGCAGGCTGCTGAGAGGCGAGCTGCGAGTCATGTCAGCAGCCCACGGAGCTGCATATGCGATCGGCTGCAGGGAAGTAGCGTGGGGGACGGCAGCAGCATAGGGTGGTGGCGGTGGCGGCCGCCGCATGCGAGTCTCACCCCCTGGCTGGTTGGGTGACATGCGTTCAGCCCGCAGAGGGGCACCACTGCCCTCGCCCCCCTGGCCCTGCACCTGGGAGTGGGTGCAGAGAGCGAGCTGAGGTGAGGGGCAGGGAGGCACCATGGTGTGCTGCATGCAGCTGGCAGCACTCTGCATGCCCCTCCCCACCAGAAGAAGCAAAGTACGGGAACGCATTAGGGAAGACGCCACTGCTGCACCATGGGGTGCACTTTGTCCCCGCCCACCTGTGCATACCCCCGACAGCCTTTCTAAGTACCCCTGGGGGTATGCATACTCCTGATTTACAACCTCTGCCTTAGACATCATCTGCAAACCCCCAGGGGTCTGCAGACCACAGGTTGAAAACCACTGGCATAGACTGATGTAATACAGTGTGATGTAGATGGAATTCAGGTGTCCCAGCCTGGGGAACATCTTCAGCCATTGGTCTCTAGCCTGCTCTGAGCTGAGTAAGGCATGGATGGCCTGTCTACACCAAGTGCTCCTCTCACCACTACCGGTGATGGAGCGGCACAAATGGGAAGTGGGATTAGAATAATCCTAGCATAGAAAAACTGATGACTTAATGGAGGGGTCTGATGCTAGGAAGAAGGGGGACCAGCAGTTTATGTGCTAACCTCAGTTTAAGACACCTGGGTTCAGTTGCTTGCTCCACAACTGCTCCGCAGTGAATCTCCTGTTAAGGCTTTGGATAATTTCTATGGGAGTAGGACCTAGGCCTCACTGTAGCTCTGAGTGCCATCATCCAGCTTCCAGTGCTGCTCCTGGGTCCAGAGCTGACCCACAAGCCACACATGGCATGTGCTGGACAGGACCCACATGCAGAGCCTGGGACATGAGCTGTACACGGTGCCTAGCCTGGCCAGCCCAGACACAAGCCGTATGTAGTGCCCGCTCTGGGATCCATGCAGCATGATGCACCAACACTGGCCAGTCAGGGACCTGTGCCATCTGTGGTGCCAATCAGCCAGGACTGTGTCTCATACAGCACCTGCCCCAGCCAGTGCAGGACCACACAGCATGTTGTGCTTGCTTCAGCCAGTCCAGGACCTGTGCTGCATATGGCTTCTGCCCTGGACCTGCTAGGGAGATACCATGTACAGCATAGGTCCCAGAGCAGGCACTGTTTGGGCAGGATCCAGCATGTGGGGAGTGTATGGGCCCTATATGGCCTGCAGGGCCAGTCTTGTACCATTTGTCTGGCCTGTGGTCAATGCCACTCATCCAGCCTGATGAGTTTGACACCTGGGATAAGCAATTTGGATACTACAGTAACAGGCACCAAGTGAAACCTTGGGTAGTTAGAGAAGAGATTCTGCTTCTGGGGAAGGTAATGAAAACTTCCACAAACTTCAGTGGGACAAGGATTGGCCAGATGGGAAGAAGCAGTAAGAGGAGCTAATTTAAGATTGTCAGCCATAGCTTATTGCATCGTCAAGACAAAGGGCTTTGATGCCAAAATTGGGGGTAGAAAAGTAAGTCCATTAGAAGACTGACTTGTACACAGGCCCCACTTCACAGCATCTTAAGAGAAGTCCAGCAGCCTCTCCATCGTCAACATTCACATACAAGTCAAGACGTGATAAATCAAGAAGGTGTTGTTAAAAACTCTGTCTTTCAATGAGATGTGTATTTCTTTCACTTCTCTCTGTAAAGCAGAGCCAGGCTGAGCTGTGCAGGCTGCTGCAGGTGGTTTGGGAAGGTGCCAGTTATTGCAAGGTTTCAGGAGGCAGCATGAATCACAATGTTCAGCTTGGCCATTAGACCAAAACCATCAGTTCTGCTCTTCTCACTCCGATGACTGAGGGCCAATCCCACGAGAAAGAGAGGGTGAGGCAGGGGGAGTACATCTCAGCACCGATGCTACTGCTTTGCCAGCAGATGGCGCAAAGATGTCACCTTCCTAACATGACCCAGGCAACATGAAAACCACATTTGTCATACATGTCTGTGTTCGTGTGACTGTTGCTGCTTTACTGGCAGGTAGCAGAGTTTGCATGGAGTCCTGGTGTGATATTTTATATTTAACAGAACAGTAAAGCTAGTAGCCATCCTTAGTGCATTGCCTGTGCAATGGAATGAAGATCAGGTCTCAGGGATAATCTCCTTTGTTCCCTGTCTGCCCATGGCCTAGCTCAAATCAGGCCCTGATCCTTAACTGAGGTTCTTAGGTGCTACTGTAATAGGAACAGTAGTAGAGGAAAGAATCTTCCTCTTCTCTGAAAAATGACTTCCCAACCAACGTTTTTTAACAGAGCTACAAGGACGAGCAAGTTTCCTCATGTAAGATTAAAGGAACTGCAGCTGGAAAAGAGCAGATAGTATGAAATGAAGCAAAAGAACAACTTTGCAACAGTGTCTTAGTTTAACCAACTGAACACATGGCATACCTTAAAGTCTACTGATGTTAACCCCACTCCATGCTAAAGATGGCCTCCATGTTCTGGAGGAGGCACTGCCAGGATCTTTGCCCTCAACAGCTTGTTCATGAGGCAGAGGCAACTCCCCTGGTTTCTCAATGCTGTTCCTGTCCCATGCTGAGGATAGTCCCCAGGGATCTGAGTACAACTGTATGCTCACCCACTTCTGGGTATGCACAACCGGTGCAAAGGTCATCCTCACAGAGCTAATAATTCTAGACTTTACCCTTCTGCTTACCCAGGCAATTTTCTGGCCAGCAATAACAGGGGTCCATCTCCTTCCCTTCTCATGGTCAGCAGACTTCTGATAAGGCTAATATTGTTGCCATGTATTTCCAAGAGCCCCACAATAGATTTACAGCCCTTGGATGAGATCCTCAGCTGCTACAAATTAGCATTACACTTTTGATTTCAGTGGAGTCTTCCTGATCTTTTTTTTCACGCCAGCCAAGGGTCTTGTCCTGAATGATAGTGATATGTTACTTAAAGCCACAAATGTTTCTTGTCTTTCAGCCCCACTCCCACCCATGCCTCAAGATGGTTCCTTGTTTTTCCATAGAAAATGTCCCGTCCAGACTGAAGCACATGCCGTTTGCTAATAGGGCAAGACATTTCCCTTAGTAACCATGCAGAATACTTTCTGTTCCTCTACAGCACAGCAAACATTGGTGACTGTGGCTGTCTTGATGCTGAGAAAGCTTGCAGCACTGAGCCTGTTGCTGACAGCGAAAGCCCTATTTATTTTAGTGGTTTGCAGCCCCGAGTCTAATCAACCCTGAAACAGCAGGAAGCCAGGGGAAGCCTAGGTCGGTTAGAGGGTCCGGAAGTGACAGTCTGGCCTAGCTTTGTAATCTTTGCTGGGTGAGCTTGGGTGAAGTGCTTAGCATCTGTTCCTCTGCTTGAAAGACTAAGACAGCTCAGACCTTCCTTTGAGAAGTGTCTGGAGAGTGATGGATAAAATGTGCTAAATGTGGAGGGGTAAAATCCTGGCCCCGTTGTCCCGAGGAGGAGCTTTGTTCTTGACTTCACTGGTAACAGGATTTCACCTCAGTATCTGATCATTTCCGTCCCATCTCTTTGTTAGCCCCACTGCAGTCAAATTCTCCTGCCATGTTCACTGTCATCTCTGAAATGCCTCCAATGAGATGCCTGCAGCAAATCGGCTGGAGAGAAAGCCAGCAATGGCTCCATCATACTGTGCTGCAAACTGCCCCTAACCATAAGCTGTCAGTAGATGGTCTGCTGCATGGACTGGGTCTCCTTGAAGGCTCTTTGTACTGGGTAGGGGTATATATGTCCATACACAGAGAATATATGAGGGAACTCAGCCTGGTATTACAAGCAGCCCCACGCACCTTCAGAACAGCTGCAAGACCTTGTATTCCTTCATTCTTGGCACGGTTTGGACCATGGTTTTTTTCCTGGGTGACAAAGCTGTAAAGGAAGAGTTGTCTTTTCTTTTCCACCAGCCAAGTGCTGGTCCTGGATGATGGTGATACATTGCTTATAAAGTCATAGACCTCTCTTGCTTCCCAGGGCCCCTCCCAGCCATGCCTCACAAGACAGTTTTTTCACTGAAAATGTTACTTCTAGACTGGGGAAAAAGCCATTTGCTACTAGGGCTCCAGTTTGTTTCTAAACATGCTACTTATGTGTCCCTTTCAGAGGGAATTGAAGTGGTGGATTTTGACCATGTGATGTATAAGTGCAGGTGCATGACGGCAGAGCAGATAAGGCACCTTACTATGGTTTGAGCCTTGCCCCAAAGCCAAGCCAAAGTCACCCTCCACTCGCCCAGGTACCTGGTTATTCAGGGTTGGTGGAGCACCTATTGACACTGGTGTGTCTTAACTATGCTCGCCCAATGGGCCTGTAGGCTTGGGTGAACTTCTGATATTTAAGTTCAAGGAAACATATTAAAGGTGTGGCTTGCTCCGGTTCCTCTCCTCTGCATGCTACAGCAGCATGGGGCAGAAGAGAACATGGCAGAGGGGAGTGTGAACAGCATGCTTCTTTCTTCAGCTAAAGGGATGTTTACATGATGCTGTAGTGCTTCCTAGAGAGACCTGAGTTAGCTTTACCTAGAACCACCTTGTCATACTCCCTGCCAGGGGTGTTTGGCCTGAGCATCATTCCTGGTGACCTGGCACAGGTAGGGTCTCAGAGGCCACCCAACCTCTCTCCACCACCACTGTAAAGCTGTGAGCCTCCATCACGCTCCCCCATGATGACTCCATGATGCAGCCCAGCTCCTCTCTTCTCTGAGATGCCTTGAACACTGCCTGGGTCGACTGCTCCAGCCAAGGGAGGTGCTCTGCATTTCTGGAGCCTTGAACATCATTGGTCTGAGGAGGTCTCCATGCCCTTAAAGAGAAGGTGGATTTTCTGCTGAGCCATCGGAGAAGCCCATTTATACCTCATTACTGAGCCAGCTGCCTGCGGCTTGCCAGTCAGTCCTGTCTTTCCATCCGTGCTGTCTGGTTTTCTCCTTGGGACTTAGGTGAGCCCTTCGCATGCCTCTTGCTGACCTGCCTTGCTGTGACAGGATTTTGGGGGAATGGAGTTTGCTTTCCTGAGTTTGTGGGAGACGTGCTGATGGGTCTGGGCTATTTCTGCTCAGCTGGGGTGTGCGTGGGAGGAGTTTTGACCCTGAGCTAGAAACAGTATCTATGTCCCTTAGCTTGATCTGTCCTCTCTAGTGTGTTGTGCTTACAGATTGCATCTGCAACCATCATTTCTGCTTATCTATCTGTTTGTTTCTATGTCCCCCCGTGTAATTAAGTAAAAGGAAACAGCCATGCTCCTTAAGGCTGACCTTGGATCTAATTCTCAAGGCTCTTCAAATGAAAACCTCTATTATGCATAGATCAACATAATTCCATTGGCTATACCAATTTACACCAGCTGATGATCTGGCCCTTTGAGATTCTTCCACTCCAACCATGCCTGCAGAGCATGGACGTTTTTGAAGCATAGGCAATAACTTTTGTCCCAAAGCAGAGACTATGATTTACCATAACCAACTGATTCTTGAATTTGCTTGCTTGATTTTGTTAAGTAGGCAACATAAGGCTGCTGGGAGCAGATGCTAATATTTTTAGACACAAGAAGGGAATGGGAAAGTCTCACTGCTTGGCTTTCTTTGCACTGGCCACATCACTGGAATTAAACTGAGCAGGGTGAAGTTTGTTTAAAAATAACCCGCGTTCCACAGATGCCAAGTCCCTCAGCTGTAGCTTTGCCACCTGTGGTTGCCACTGCTGTGCCTTGACCTCCGCAAGTCCTTTGGACTGTGAGTGAGAATGGTGGCAGCCCAAGGAGACAGCTGCAGCTCCTTGTAAGCATCCCTTGACCATTTTTAGAAGCACTTTCTCCCTGGCTATGTGTTGGCCCCCTCACATATCCCAAGATAAAGTTTCCTTCGGCAGATTGGTGGTGCTTTCTGCACCTCCTCTCTGGGACTCCCATCTCTTTTTTCCCCTTGCCTGAATTATCGGTAACTCTTTAGTGTCCTTCCCAGCCCAAACAGGCACCCTTCAGATTTCACATTGTTAAATAAAAATAGGGAAAACAAATCAACCAGTCAATTCTTTTAAATATATCTATACAAAAATTACAGTTAAAGTGAGATCATGCCAATGTGTTACACTACGTTCCCTGCTGTGGGGGCAATATATACCTGTAACTTCCATTCTGAGTGGCAATTCAGGAAACTGCATGAGGGAATCCTCCTGTACCTTTGCTCTGCCAACACAGTCATGGCTTTGAGGTCTGTTACTATATCATTTGTGTTGTGCCAGCACCAACAGCTGGCATTGTACAAGATGCTATGCATAGGAAAGGAACATAGGCTGCCTTGACCTTATCTACCTGTCTGTGGTTCTTACCTAGCCCCATTATGATAGTATCCGAGTGTCTCTTCAGTGCATCTAGTCTGACAACATGCCCCCTGAAGTTGGCCAGTGCTGTTATGCCCATTTTTGGATAGGGAACTGAGGCACCACTAAGTGACTTGCTCCATGTTACACATTGGAAGCTATGGCAGTGCATGGAATTGAACCTAGGAGTATTCTAAGGAATTTAGTATAAAGTGGCACGTTCCTTATGCGAAAGGCACCAAGAGAAGGGATTCCTGGGGACTCGATTCCCCTTGTCTGCAAAAATTGTCTCAACAGAGAGATACTTTGAATTGTTGTCTGCCCATGGGGATTTTGTCCAGTCAAAAAGCCCCCGGTGCTGCACTTTCAGGTTGTGGAGGGGGAAGGGAGGGTGAGGACATAATTGGCGGCCAGCCACAAGCTGCGGCTAGTTCCCCGTGTGACAAGAAATTAGGGAAGTTGGGGAATAGGAACAAACCAATTCCTCTTTTCTGATAGAACTACATGTACAAACAACCAAGAAATTCACGTTTAATATAAATAATTATTTTACATCTTTTTTTTTTTTTAAATTGCAGGTTCATAACCAACTAAACCAAGATGTCTGAGTAAGTTCATAGATCTTGTTTCCTATTTAGTTGTTAGGTGAAGATTTTTTGTTTCAAAATTCCTTGTTTTTTATTATGATGCTAATCTCTTGTTTCTTTTTCTTCCCTCCCTCCCTTTTCTTCTGTCTCTTTCTCCCTGAGCAGTGAAGAAGTAAGTTTCTTTCTCTCTGGGATTTTTCTCTTAGTAATGTTCAATAGGAATGGCAATGCACCTAGCTTCATGGTACCTTGTTAGAAAGACCAGCTCCTGCAGGGGACCTGTCCACAGCAAACTTGCCCCAACAAACTTCTTGTAGTAAAAGAGTTTCTAAGGACAAGGGTCCAAGGGCATAAAAGCAGGAAGAAATCTTTTTGGGGAGGGTAGCTGGAGGGAGGCCATGTTTATTGGTCTTAGCTTGAGGGTTAGATTTTTTTCCAAGATTATTCTTACTTTGCAAACTGACTGCAAAGTGAAGCTGTCACCAACAGCCCAGTGGGTAGGTGTTTGTGGTCCATGGCTGGATAGGTCCTATGGCAACAGAGGAATTAAAGGGATAGGAATTGTTGTGGTGATACAACCTCTCCAGTTGAGATAGCTGTTGTGCTTCCTGTTTATTCCTTAGTTTGCCATTGACAAACCCCTGTCCAACCCCCTTTCTGAAGGTGATGCTGTCTGACCCACTTTCAGGTTTGCACAATCAATGGTTGCGCACTTAAAAACTCCCTGTGACCTCAGTCTGAACAGGATCAGGCCTGTACAAGCCCTAGCATCATGCTTCACTCACCTATGCCAAGGTTGGGAATAGCTTCTTAGGATTTTAATGGGGTACACGAGTGTAGAGAATCCCAACCAGGCTTGTTTATTGCCATGTAGCCCGGGGAGAGGGACAGGTGGGATCACCTTGGAAAGACACCCATCCTCTCAGAAAAGTTCAGAACCACTTGTTCCTATTTTTGTACCTGGTGAAATCCCATCCCTGAGCTGTTCAGAATCAGTTCCAGGATGGACGTCTCACTAGTCAATATAGGAGCCAGAGCAATTAGCAACAAGACTTGTTGTAGGTCCTGCAAGCATTACCTAGAATTACCTCTTGGTGAGTTGCTCTGCGTTGCCTCAAATCATACCAGATGCAAGCTGTAGAAGGTGGACCCTGTTATTACTTGAACAGGGAAGAACTCTATGGGAAACCAGGCACTAACGGTATGGGTTGACAATCTGACAGGTGGCTTGAGAGCCTTTTGAAGCCAATGCTCTAAGACAGGTCAAGGTGGGCACCAGGCTGCTAGAAGTGTCCTCTTTCAGCTGAGAAACAAAATCTAGGGACCATATTGCTCATGAGATCATATCTCTTGAGTGCCTGACCAGGGTTACACTCCATTATTGCTTAAGCAACAGTCTCATTGAAATCATGTAAGGATGTGGGTCCAGAGTATTAAAAGAAAATAATGACAATCATTGGGAAAGGAGGTTAGCACTGACATCCTGGTCAAATTGCCACTGAAGTTGTTATGATCCACACTGCTCAGCCCTCCCCATCCCCTCTGCTATTTCAGTCATGTAGGATATTCACTTCCTAATTTTTGTCTCATGTTGTGTGCAGCTAGGTTGCTGCTGTTTCAACTCAGAGGTGGCTGCATTACTTCTGAGGGGAAGAGCTTTTTATGCATTCTGTTCTGTGGAGACCTCTGTACTTCTTCAAGCTGAAAGCTGTGATAGAAGTGTAAATGCTTATCTGCCAGTCTATAGATTCATATTCTCCTCTCCCCTGTGTAACACTGCTGGAACATCTGGATGCTTCTTCCCATGTGCATATCAAAATGCGAGCATGTGTGTTTCCCCTGCCCCAGCCACTCTTATACATACTCACTTTCTTGAGTGAAATGTTCAGGGAACAACTGCATTCTGGGATAGAGCTTGTGACTTTTATAAATCAGAGAATGGCTCTTACTGGCCCATCCCCCCATGAGCACTGGAAGCCTGGATTAGTCTGTCACATTTCCAGCAGAAAATAGGCCATCCTGGAAACACATAAAAGTTTTGGTGCTTGGCAAGATAGAAAAGACATTTACATTTCCCAGTGGGCTTTCTTATTGACAGCATTGCCGGTTCACCAAATGCATTATGAGAAAGGGATTTTCATTTTCTTCTGTGGCCTTAAGGTGTTGACTGGTGCAGGATGGTGGCCCCATTTTTTTGTTTTCTAGAGCAATCCCTGTGTTTTCCTATTAATGTCATGATCCATGCTGGCCAAATTATAGGTTGCTAGAGTGGAAGCCCTAAGTGCAGGTGAGGAGCTGGCTCAGAGGTCAGCTCAGTGCACAGGAAGTAGATGTGCTGCCGAGAAGTTGTCCATGCCCTTTATTTCACACCTGCATCTTGCCTTCTAGCTTCCACATCCCCTTGCTCCTCCCCTTGAAGTGATGGATCTGGCTGTCCCAGTCCCCTGGCACCAATGCTTTTCTCACTCCTACAACAATGAATCTCACCCCACGCGGACAGAACAAAGTAGTGGAGCCAGCCACAAGCCTGGCTTTGTTCTACCTCCCACAGCTTTGCTGCTCACATCCTCCCCCTTGGTGTGTGAAAATAGCTGCCTCCCAGCCCACATGGCCCAATTGCTGTGGATATTTCCCTGCAGTGACAAATCTCTACATCCCACAGCCCTGCCTTCTCAGTGCCCCAACAACTGCAAATAGAAATACTATGAACTGACAGACCTAGGATGGGTTGGAAGCTGAACTTAGTTCCAAAGCCACCCAGCAAGTTTTTTCCTCATGTACTCTGTCCATAGGTCCTTGACTATGTTTAGACAAACTGAGCTTGTATTGTGACTCTTGTGGTAATTGGTGACCTTAATGTCCCCGCTTCAGCTCCTGGATATGCAGAACTATAAGAAAAACTCAGTTACTATCTAACCCTCCCAACCCCTCCCTCCCCCAAAAATCTACCATCCATGAAGAAGAAAGCAAGAAAATGTGACACTAACCTCAAAAACCAAAATGCTAAAGTGTTTGGGGTCCCTTTAATTTGTCTTTCCACCTTCAAGCAAACCAGATCATTTTCTAAACCAACCTCTTGATGGGTTTTCAGGTTTGATTCATGATTTTTGGATGTGGAGGGTGGGCAGCGCTTAGGGTCAGCAAAAATCTCTGTGCTGAGCTTCACTGGCCAATATGCATCACAGCAACCTTGTAAGGTCTGCTGGCTATGGGAGTCATCACTGAAGTGTAGGGTGGGCTTCTTTCACGGAGTGGTAGGGGATTGATCCTGAATGCCGTTTGTTGTATTGTGGGCCCAGTTCTTCTTTTCTTGTCCCTAGTGCTTTCCAATCTGAGCTACCTTGTGGGCAGGGACACAGAATCTAAAAATTCATTGGGGTTGTATGGGGGTGGGAAAGAAGGGAGGAAGGATGTTGTAACCTGCATTTTTCTTTCCTTCTTCCCATTTCTAGAAAAAGAGGAGGGCCGCCACTGCCCGTCGGCAGCATCTGAAGGTATGTGCTTGATCTATAACTGTCCTGCCTTCCTGTTTTGAGCAAGCCATCATTCCTTGCCCCTTTTCCCTGTCACCCAGAGCTCAGATTCCAAAATCCAAGAGATCCCCAGCATCAGTGCTCCTACTCCATTCCCTACATGTCTCCTGATGGGATCAGCACAGCCAGGAGTTCTTGCTCTTGGCTGACACCTATTTAAGGAATGGTTGGGACAGGTGTTACCTGATACTTCTCAACAGCCAGTCTTCCTCCAGCATCTGTAACAGGGCCTCTGGTACTGAAGGAGCCATGTGCTCCCCACAGCTAGTTCTTCTATGCCATCTTTTAGAGCAAGTAATCCCTGCTAGCAGCAGGATGGTCTGGAAGCATCCATGACCCCTCTGTGGTCAGCACTTCTATTATCTTCCCTTTCAAGTTTCCAACTGAGAGGCTGAGCCTGGAGTAGCTACAAGATCCCTTAGAGAGGTAACCAGAGTTCCTTCCTTTCTGTCCCATAGAGTGTTATGCTCCAGATTGCTGCCCAAGAGTTAGAAAAAGAAACAGCAGCTAAAGCATCAGAAAAGGCCAATTACCTTGCTGAACACTGTCCTTCTTTGTCGCTGCCACACTCCATGCAAGAACTACAGGTAAGAGCCTAGTCTCTTCCCTACCCTCTTCTCTGAAAGCAAAAAACGGTTGGGGTGTCCCTTATCCTACTGATTCAGATCCTCCAGCCCACACTGACACTGTCCATTTTCTTACACCAGTGCTTTTCAGCATCTTGTGACCCCAGTTAACAGGGATACCACTCCAGCTTATCAGTACGAGAGGGACAGTGTGAGTGTGAATCCCTTGTATCAGCTAACATCCTCCCTAGAGGTTATGACCCATCTGCTCTACTTCTAGCATGGTAGCTGATGAAAGGAAAAGTCTTGGCTCTTTAAGTGAGAGGCTGACATTTTGTCTTCCCCACAAAGTAAAGATGACAACGTATGCATCCAGAAATAAACTATTTGTTGTATTTGTTGCTTCTTTAAGTTTCGGCAGCCAGCTGGTTGCCTCTGAATATACCCAGACAACTTCTGGAGAGGAACCTCACTAAGCTTGCCTAGCTCCAGTAGTTCCAATCATAAACACACACGTGAGGCACCAGCTTGACTTTTTGGGGGACTTTCCAAATTGCAGTTATACTAAATTGCATGGATTCAGTAGATCCTTTTGTCCCAGTGCAATTTTTCTTTCGGGGGGTGAACTAAGGACTTGTCCAGGTTCTTCCAAAGACTCCATGCTAAGACATCTAAAATTCTCTGCACTTGGTGAAGAACATAATCTGTCACTAAATGAGTACTTTTCCTGCCCTTGGAAGTGGGTACTGAGGCTTTTCCCAGTACTATATTTGCACATTGGATTGCAAACTGGTAAAATTGCAGAGCAGCTTTTTGGGTTCCCTGGTTGTTAGGCTACTGATTCCCAGTGTGGGTGGACTGTGGACCAGCCTAGAATTGCCATGGGGCCAGGACAAGTCTGCTAAGCTGGGGGAGAATGCGATGGCATGCAACTAGCTTGAGTGGTTAGGAGCTGCCTGGAGACTCTTCTGTGCCAGGAAAATGCACAGGTGGGGTAAGTTGGACTCTGTCATGCAGTGCTGCTGGAAGTCCATGAAGCAGACAGAAAAGAGACCAGGAAGTGGCTTGTGATTCACTGACTACATTTCAAGATCCACTGACCTAGGGTTCCAGATTCATTCAGTGATGGCCCACCCCAGTTGCATAGCTAGAGCTACCAGGAGAGAATATCTCTTAGGGGAGAAGGAAAAGACAAGTTTGTGTATTTCCTGATGCTTCATCCCCTTCCTTGTTTCTCCCTAGGAACTGTGCAAAAAGCTTCATAATAAGGTAGAAGTGGTGGATGAGGAAAGATATGACATAGAGGTTAAGCTACAGAAGACTAAGAAGGAGGTAAGCTTCCCTTAGCAGCCTCGTCTCTGATGATGCGGAGGTCTGTGGAGTGTGCTCAGGTTTGAGCTCTGCTCTCTATAGCATGAGTATCTCCTCTCTGTACCCCTACTAAACTTCATCTGTACCTGCCAGCCCCCCCAAGCAACTCAGTTGTTAATACTTCCTGTGTTTTGCTGAACCCATCATTTGCCTTTAGTGGTGGTGCACCCTTCCCATCACACCCTTCACTACATGCACTTTGGTGTCCCCTCTGTCCTTGCTCCCATTGCTGTACCTCCATCTCACCACATCATTGACCTCTCCCCTCTCCTTTTCCCACCGCAATACCATTTTCTCTCTTTTTCTCCATAGCTTGAAGACTTGAGCCAGAAACTATTTGACCTGAGAGGCAAGTTCAAGAGGCCACCCCTGCGTAGGGTCCGCATGTCTGCTGACGCTATGCTGCGCGCCCTGCTGGGCTCCAAGCACAAGGTCAATATGGAACTTAGAGCCAACCTGAAGCAAGTCAAGAAGGAGGACACTGAGAAGGTAACACACTACATCTGTCATGGTTACTGAAGTCGGTCATTATTAGTGGGAAATCATGTTCTCCTGTATGTTGGGATGGCAGTCACCATCTTGGATGATGTACTGGCAGTGAACAGGAGGCTAAAGAGATGAAAATATGAATCAGTATATCTTGAGTTAAAGAGTTTGAGCTGACTGCCAGGGGATAACAGACTCAAATCCCTTCTGGATTGGGCTCAGAGGGGGTCTTGTAACATAACTTGACCAGGGATGTCTGACAAAAAACACTGGCTTCTCAGAAAAGGCAGGAATATCAGTCATTGGCATTCTGTGTTTCTACCATGCAAGCTATGACTTCCTCAACCCTCCTCAGTGGTTTGGGTCAGTCTTTTCTAACACTCTGAGAGTAGTCCTGTCTCTGTGACATGGTCATTTCTCTGCCTCCCCTGCATGTGATCTTTCCATCTATGAGTTCTCCCAGCTGTCATGATGTTATATAATGTCAGAGGCTTGAAGCCATTTATAGAATCATAAAAAATGAGGGTTGGAAGGTACCTCAGGAGGTCATCTAGTCCAACCCCTTGCCCAAAGCAGGACCATCCCCAACTAGATTATCCCAGCCAGGGCTTTGTCAAACCAGGCTTTAAAAACCTCCAGGGATAGACAGTCCATCACCTCTCTAGGTAAACACATTCCAGTGCTTCAGCACACTCTTAAGGTGAAAGCTTTTTCTAATATCCAACCTAAACTTTCTTTGCTGCAACTTGAGATCATAGTTCCTTGTTCTGTGATCTGCCACCACTGAGAACAGTCTAGCTCCATCCTCTTTGGAACCACCCTTCAGGCAGTTAAAGGCTGCTATCAAATCCCCCCTCTGTCTTCTCTTCCACAGACTAAATAAGTCCAGTTCCCTCAGCCTCTCCTCATAAGCCATGTGCCCTATCCCCCTCACTATTTTTGTTGCCCTTTGCTGGACCTTCTCCAACTTGTCCACATCCTTTCTATAGTGGAGGGCCCAAAGCTCGACATAGAACTCCAGATGTAGCCTCACCAGTGCAGAATAGAGGGAAATAATTACTTCCCTCAATCTGTTGGCAATGCTCCTATTAATGCAGCGCAGTATGCTGTTAGCCTTCTTGGCAGCAGGGACACACTGTTGACTCATATCCAGCCTATTGTCCACAGTAACCCCCAGGTACTTTTCTGCAGTAAAAGAGAGCTTGGGTTTATATTACTGCCCTAACATTTTACTACCAAGAGGCAAATGTCAAGATTTTAACAGAATGCACTTTGATGTTTCCACGGGTGATTTAGACATTAGTATCAAATGACCTTACTCTACTAATGATAATAGAATGCTACCACCATGTTGGAGAAGGATATACACTTCCACTGTAGCTCAGATTGTTTTAGCAGGGATTAGACCTGCAATACTCAGACTTGGGTCCTCCACACATTCTTGCTTGGCCCTGTTGTCTTTGCAGCTGTGATATTTCTAGAATCCTGATTACTTCCAGTGTGGACTAATGTGTTTAACCCACTTGTATTCCTCTTGATGGATAAGCTACTTCCAATCCGAAACTATTGTTCAGTGTTGTTGTCCACTGCTAAACAGCTGCCTCGTCGCACCTCAGAGGTGGATGTATTGTAGCAGGGGGTGCCTCTGTATGTACAATACGGAAAGCACTCCGGGCTGAAAGGGTTGCATTTCGTCTCTGTGCTAAGAGCAAGCCTTAGGGCTATACACCACTGAAGTATCACCAGTCTTTAAAGTGAGAGTTGTTGGGCATAAGTCTTGAGTTAGCCTTCTGCACAGGGATGAATTCCTCTCTTTAAGAATGTGAGAAAAGCATGCTACCTGCTCAAGGGACTGCACTTTATCTTTGCCCCACTGGGATGGAGGTTTGATTAAAGACTGGACAGTTGGTTTTGAGCACTGCATAGCATTCCAAGCACGTTCATGTTTCCTTTTCTTTCTCATCTACAGGAGAAGGATCTGCGTGACGTGGGTGACTGGAGAAAGAACATTGAGGAGAAGTCTGGCATGGAGGGCCGGAAGAAGATGTTTGAGACTGAATCCTAAGTCCCATGGAGCTAGTCACTGCAAACCTTCTATCTACCCAACTTCCAAATTACTCCTCCTCCTTTCCTGCCACCTATATTATTTTTCCAGTCAGCTCATTAGTATCCTTGTTTAGGGCTAAATTTCCTGAGGCCACAGTCACATTTCATAAAGCAATGCAAGATACAAGACCTACTTGCCATCCCACCCCCTACTGTTGCTATGGAAACAAGTCTTAAACCACAAAATGTCTTAACTACATTCTGAAACAATGGTAGTGGCATGAACTCAAATCAAATGCAATTTAATCCAGCAATTTTGTAAGATCTGTTGTTTCAAAGTGATCTTAATGATGTAAATAAAGCTTTGAAAGTATAGTTGAATTTTTAAGCTTCAGAGAACCAGGCATGACTTGACTTTGTGTCACATGGCCACTTATTTCTTGCAGAGGGAGGGGCTATGAAACTTTCTTGCAGAGATAATCAAATGATCAAGACACATACATTAAGTCCTTGGTGACTACTGGGGCCATATCAGCAAGGTAGATCCTTGATGCTTACCTAATGAGGAAGTAATTAGGCATTGTAACCCAACAGATAGAGTATCACACTGAGATTCAAGGGATTTGGGTTCTGTTCCCAGGTCTGCCACTGGCCTGCTCTAATTGATCTCAGGCTAGTCACTGTGTCTGTCTGTAAAACTGGACTAATGCTACTTTTCCTCACCCCCTATAAGACACTGAGCAATCTGTGGCTGAACAAACGCTCTATATAAAGTAGATCAAAAGCATCTGAGATCCTTTTCCTGTATGTCAGTCTGTCTGATATCAGAACTTGGCCCATGGTACATTCCCCGCAGTTTCATGCAGGTGAAGCATGAGCTGCGTTTCATTGTGTTTTATCCAGCCGGGACAGAAGCAACTCCCTGATTTCTAATCCCAGACTCTTTGTCATTGAATATAGCTACCAGACAACAAACAACAGGAGATGCACCTTAAATTAAGTGTGGTGATCTTACGCTAATGAGGTAGTTAGCTTTATTAGTCTGAAGTCTATGCCTCTTGCAGCACTCCTCCTCCCTCCCTTCTCCCCCCCTTTCCCTCCTACTGCTAGCTATATTCAATGAGATGGCAGTAAGTTAGTGAAATTGCAGCTGAGGTGGGTAGGAACTGAAAAAACACCTTTTATTTTGAATGTAAATGAAGGGATTGATTGAAATCAAGAGTAGATTCTTAAACCACTAAGAACAGCCGTCTTAGGATGAAATACCTGGGCATTTTCATCTAAAAAGAAAAACTTGAATATCCCTCCTCTCATATAGAGCCCTCCCTCTGAGGATTTCAAGGTGTTTTCTAACATTCAAATATTCAACCTCACAGCATCCCATTTTCCAAAGACACACACAGATTTTCAATGCTATAGCCAAGGCATCATAAGAAGTCTGTAGCAAGGCTATCAAGCTTGGATAGTCTTTATAACCCTAACTGGAAGAGCATGCCAATAATTTGTTGCTGTGTGTCCAGAAACAGAACAAAATCCTACTGTTTGGCTGTGGCTGCCCATCCTGATAAACAACACAAAGGAATAGTGTAAGCTAAACTAGTCTTCTTCGGCAATCTCTTGCAGTCGAGGATGATTGTCTTCCATGATTGTCTTATCTGCGTGTCTGATACTGCATTAGACAGCTGTTTAGGGCACCTTTTCTACCCCCCTCCCAAGGTGGGGTGAGCAGAGTGGATCCTGAAGAGGGCTGCTCAGTCACAATTACAGCTGCTGAATTGCACTCCTGTCTCATCCAAGTGCTAGAAGACTTTGTTGTAGTTTCCGCCTTCGTGCCAGTTCATGACTATGAGCTTCCAGACCTCACAATCCTGCTCCCGTTGCCATTAGCTGGTCACCAAATGGCTTGAGTAATGTGCTGGCATGGAAGACGTCTGAGCATGACTTCTTTTGTTGTGGAGAAGCTGATGCACATCAGCTTCTACATGGCTCTTGACAGAATGGGACCTGGATCCAATAGCAAGGAGGCCAAGACAACTGGGGCTCTCGTTCTGCTGCAGCCTTCATCCACCTTCACAGCTGCTGAGATTCTAACATCTTCTTCCACCTGCTCTGCCACTGGGGACTTGGAGACCCATAGCTTGGGGCTGGGCAGGCTTAATGTAATGGTGACCTGTACTCTACTCACCATGTCATAGGATATATGTGGCTTTTCAAGAGTGAAACCATTGCCATCTGCTGTCCTCACCACATCCTGGTAGTGCTGCTGCTATTTGGTGCATGGCTGCTTATTCATCAGAGTTACTCCTGCTAATTTCACAGCTAACCATCCTTGAAGGTCATTCCACTATCTGCCACCTGTGGACATGCTGGGTAGCAGCCCTACAGGCAAAACTAGTATCTGGGCTCTGTATCTGACAGGAGCATGAACTGAAGCTGTCTTTTTTTCTCACTTGACAGACAATTCATCTCTGTGAAGAGAGCCAGGGGACTTATTTATGCTTTATTTGGGGAACTTAAGAGGCCCTCCGTATGTGCTGAGTTTCACCCTCAAGAACCACACAACACTTACTATAGCTAAAAACAGTGGACACAGCTCTTTAGAAAATCTGGTCCCTAACTGCAGCTGAAACATCAAGCTAAGGTGTCAGCGCCTGAGGCAGTTTTATGAGACCTGAAGTCAACTAACCAGCAGAAGGTGATGGCTTTCAGGTGTTACTAACACAATGGATTAGATTTGACTTGGTGACTTTGTGAAAAGGTTTATTTAGTCTCTTCTGATCAATCCCCTGAGCCAATTTATAAGGCACCTATTGAACCAAACTGCAATATGACACATATGTAAGCTAGGAAAGGTAAAATAAGGCATTTCACTTGCAGTAGGAATCTGTATAAGACAACTCAATTAATTCAAGGCCTGATCAAAGAATCATGTCCTTGAAGGTCATTCCACTATCTTCAAGGCTTGCAACTAGGAAAAAAATAGGTTTTACCACGACCCAAATGATGGCACCACCCTGACAATATAGCACCAAGCATCAGGCAGGGGCATTGCTTCAATATTGCCTTGGAAGGCAGAGTGACACCAGTTGAGCAGTGAGTCCCTTTCAGAGAGAAGATATAGCTGGTCTTGTGTTGTGATGACGTGAGCAGTCTGAGGATTTCGAAAGATCCAGCAATCAGCTATACTCAGCATACCCCCTTATCTGGCTGGGTGCCCCTCTTGGCTGTGCCGGACAGCAAACACTAGGAGGTTTCTAGCAGCATACATAGCAACTAACTGGGGTTAGGTAAAGGGTGCTCAATGCCTATGTCTCATGAAGCATAAAGAGAGACAGTTCAAGATTGCTTTATGGACATGAGACATTTGATGAGCCAGAGCCTCAGCTGGTGTTAACTGGTATAGATCCACTGGCATTTATGGGCCAATGCTGATTTAGGCCAGGTGGAGATCCATCCTGTGCATTCCCAGCCAGAGATCCTAGAGTAGTATAGCTGCCAGTCTGGAACAAGAAGGGGGAACCCTAAGGAGCTGTTATTTTACAATCAGAATCAACCCCACAGCAGACAACAAGGTCTGCATTCGTCCTCTGCCTATACAGCTACAGTATTTGTCTTGCTAAACTGCTTGCTGTCATGGTGAAAAACTATGGTGAGAAGGGTGCATGGTGGAGAGGTCTCGGAGCTTCTTTGCCAGGACAGTGTCTTGGGACACCTCTCCAGCCCCCCAGAGTATGAACTGCCCTTGGAGAATCCAGGGTGCTTGCTAGAGCCTAGTACATGGGGTCTGCTTTGCACTTGCTTGTATCATGTACCACAGTCAGTAAACATCACACACGTCACTAGTGTGTCTGCAGGGCTCCTGACTTGAGCCTTCCATTTACAAGAGGCCTTCCAAGGATACCCAAGGAGGGTGGAGATATTTTCTCAGTTGTTATATATCCCTATGTTAGAGGGAAGGTGCTCAAGCTCTGTTGCCGTTGTGCAGTCCTGCATCAACCATCACCTCTCAGTTTCAGGGCAAATGGCAGAAAGAAGGAAGTGAGCTGCCTTAGATGAAGCCCTAGTTGTGGCCTTCTCCTTCACCCTGTTAGTTCCTCTGCAGAATGGGCCTTAGTGACTGCCACGTGGCTTGAGCTGTTTTGCAGCTGCAGGAGAGGATGCTTCTTGCACAAGCAGTGCTCAGAAATAGTGCAGGGTATTTATGCACAGAGAGAAGCCACAGGAAGGAAAAGGGTGTGGTATGCGCTACCAGTGCTGCCCCATCACTTCTTCCTCAGAAGAAGCTTAACCTGGCACAATCCCTCCAAAAATCTGTTCCACCTTTCCCTCTTGCAGAGATTGAACTCGGGGCCCACATGCAGTGGGGAGAGTCAGCTCGGCCAGCTGGAATGTCCCCTCACTCCACCTCTGGCAGTGGCCTGGTCTTGGTTTTGTGGAGATGACGTTTGGGCAAGAGGGATGTTAAGAACCTGGTACAGCCAGCCTCTTCTTTGGAAGCTGTTCTCTCTGGGACCTCTTTTATATATCACTGCTCCAAGGAATGAGGCAGTCGGGGTTTTCCACTCCTTGTTGGGTCTGGGGGCTGGGCTGTCTCTTAGGTTCTGGAAAGAGCACAAACTAAACTTCTCTCTCATCCTCTTGCCACTTCAGCTAAGGACAGCTGCCACATAGTCTAAATCCCAAGCAGCTTTTGGGCAGACACCAGGCAACTGCGTCTCCCTCCTGCAACATTTCAACTGCAAACAGAAATTCGGTTCAGGTTCCTTGTCCCCAGTGGTCAGTCCCAGAGTTATGCCAGAGCCATTTGGTTTATTTCTTTACCTGTCCACAAGACAGAAAGCAGAGGTACCCCCAGTTTGAGTTAGCCTTGGTTCTGTTGGAGGGAAGATGTCATCTGTGCTTGTTGAAGGAAAATCCTGACATGGACTTTCAAGACCACAAGGAACAAACTGCTCACTGGCTTCTGTACATTGTCCAGGTTCCTTTTTTAAATAATTCTTCCTCTTTTGGTGAGTGCACCACACAAACAAGCATATCCACCCAGCACTACTGCCCCTTTGCAAGTAACCAGAATTTGCAAGCCAAAGCAGGAAGCTGTTGGGCAGGGAAGCAGGAGCAGGCAGTGTACAAGGGCTGTAAGACAGCATGGCTACAGCTTTGGAAAATCTGTGCTTCTGCAGTGGCAACCAGGGCAAAAATTAGAGCAGCCTTCAGGGCATCCTTCACCTGCGGCAGGTGCACATGAGGAAATGCTGCAGTCTCATCGTAGCATAGTGCCCACTGCACCGCAAATAGCTGTGATCTCTTACGAGACATCTTTCTGTACTCACAGCCACTGTGAGCTGCTATTGCCCCACACTTCCCTTCTGTCTTGGGCCACCGCTTCCAGATTTTGAGACGGGGACTGTGGCAAATACTTAGAAATTATCCAAGGGTGAAAAAAAAAAATCTTGCATCTCCTCCCCCACCCGCACTCCCTCAGGCCCATGAGGCTTCCGGCACGGCTCGTTTCTGTGCTAGCACAGGAAGAGTGATGTGAAAGTGAGCCCACACACCAAACACTTGCAGAGCTGTCTGCAGGGCTCCTCCATTCTGCAAGGTTGTTAACAAGGAAAAGCAATGTCAGACTCTGAGGAGTGCCAGGGAGGTCCCGAGGGCGAGGACCAGGTAGGGGAAGAGCCCCTGACAGAGCCTGAAAGGTAAGGCCCTTGGGACTGGCTGAGGTTCCCTTCACATTTTGGTGTTTAACCCTAGGGTGGCTACAGGACAACCAGGGAAGTTGGGGTGGGGGACAGAAGCAAGGTGGAAATAGTGGTGGCTCCATGAGGCCAAGACAAGGGTGTGTTAGGGCACTTTAGTCGCACATACTTGAGGAGAGGGAAACGCTGAAAGGGACCTGTCCTTGGGAGCTCTGGAAAGATCCTGACCAATCTCATCCACTCTTGCCTCACTCATTGACACAGCCATGGGGTCAGGCTCTTTAGTGTTCCCACCTCTTTGATCTTCAGCATCCTAAACTTCCTGGGACAAACAGGAGAACAGAAAACTTTTCCTCCAGTGCTTAGATCAAAGCTTCTGGGGACTCCTGTAGCAGGGGGCCTGGCTTGTTGTAAAGAGATGAACTTAAAAGCCAGGTGTCCTGTGGGGTGTGTGGGTGTCCAGTGTCAGAGGATGTGGTGGCTTTTAGGTGCTGGGTGGCTGTTGCATCCAGTTTTCCATCTCCCTGTGGAAATTTTTTGGCACAATGGAGCATGACAGCTGCTTAGACCTCATGCTGTTGGTGAGGAGGAGTTCCACGTTTCCCTCCATCATTTCCCCTAAAGTGTTTTGACTCCGTATTCATATTGCCTATACGTTGAGTACAGGCAGCACCTCTTGGGATCCAGAGGCATGGGAGACCTATAGGACAACTGGCAAAAGACCTGAGGAAACACGTCCTTTCTTGTGGGCGCGTTCCACAGACTGAAGGTCAGAGATGGGTAAGAGGGAAAAGTCCCTCTTTGCTACTTCATACCGTGACCGTACCCTGCCATTTTTATCACTCCTGGAATGACTGCTGGTACACGTATTTGTAAATGCAGTTTAACAGCTCTCACATGTGGTTTGAAGGGGGTGGGGGGAGAGATGGTAAATTCTGCAATTTCACAGAAATAATTTTCTTGTCCATCTGAATTAGACTGGTAACTTTTCAGAGCAGGGATGATGTCTTTCAGGGGTTTGCCCACACTAGCACATTTAACCCCTCTGATGGCTTTATCAACAATGACTTTCAACATTGGAACTTCAGCTCCAAATCAGAGTCAGTCTCCCTTGTGGGTTCAAGGATTAAATCCATTAGCAAAAAATAATTAGCAAGGGTGAAGTTACACATTACATTCAGCCTGTCCTAAAATTTGCATTCAAAGGTTAAACACCCACACAATCTAGGGTCATCTAGAAATCTAGGGTCATCTGGATACAGGGTTTCAGCTCTGGTGTGTCTGAAGATAAAACAGTAATGATATTATTCGCCAGATTCCATCCAATTTATATTTAAAATATCTTACCCTTGCCACACAAAACTTATATGACAGTCAGTAAATTTTCCAGTTGTAATATCTGAGGATTTTGGGGGGATGGGAAAAGCAGGGCTCTTGTTTGATTTGTGCTTTGTCATATCCTATGATTAAAGGGTGAATACTCCCAAAGCAGGTGCATCTGGGCTGCACTGATATCCTTGTAGATTTGTGTGCTGCTGTTGCCTGGAAGCATCTGGGAACAGGTAAATGGTTGCAAAAGATAATCTAGGTGACAGCTGTAGGCAATTATTCAGGCAATGGAACAACCTTGATTTTAAGTTTAATTAGAAGCTGGAAAGAACATGGAGCTCTGGGTCGGGCTCCTGCAGAGTGTTTTCTGATCTTTCAGCATACACCAACAGACTCTCCACACCATAGTATTTTTGCTGTGTGTTGTGCCTGCATCACCTAGAGCAGGTCCTGCAAAGCAATGGGGACTTTGTGGCCTTGCTCTTTCAAGAGCTGAGTTAGCTTTCTTCCTCCACAAAGCTCTCAGCCCTCTCTCCCCTACGGGGAGTAAGAACAAGCAAAGGTAGGTCTCCCACACAAGATTACTGGGCTGGCCCAGCAAAGTACAGGTTCCCCATTCTCTTCTCTCTTCCACATTTTTGGTTTGTGTAGATAGGTCTGTTTGGTTGGGATGCTTGGCACAGGTATTTTGCCAAGCAGAGTAATACTGATTCCTTCTGTGTCCCTGATCAAGGTTTTGAAACAATTGAAGAGACTGGCTGCTGCTACTTCCGCCCCCACCCCACCAAGTGCTTCACCGTGACATTAATACGTGCTGGGGCATGTTTTGCAAATGTAAGCAGTGCATTGAGGATAATCATGTGGTGCAGACATGATTAGTTCATGTTTTGCTTCACTGAGCCTCAGGGCCTTGGGCTAAGGCCTTTCAGGCTGACTGGAGGCTCAAGCATTTTTCCTTAAGTATTTTGGCCTCTTTGCTGCCTGGCATAGCTAAAGATGCTCAAATATTACAGATAAGAATGCTTCAAACTGCTCAAATCCTGAGTTTTGGTTAAAAAAAACAAACAAACAAAAAAAACAGGAGGAAAAATCGAGTAAAATGGCAGAACTCCTCCTTACCCTGGTTGAATATTTTTTTTTTTTTTTTTTGTGAAACTTTTAAATTTCAAAATTTTAAGGGAGAGAGAAAAGGGGGAGGGAGTTTTTAATTTTGTTTGTTAAATATTAAAAGAGAATGTTGCCTTCTCCCTCTCTCCCCGAAACTGCTGAATAGGTTCAGTTCAGTTATCCTGGTGTTAGCTGTACTTATTCTACCAAATTTTGACACCTTGGCATCAACCAAAGTCTCACTGGACTTTCCTACCAGAATACTGAAAGAAGAAGTTTGCTCGTGGTCTGGGGTGTTTCTTTTCCTATGCGGTGGTCATGACTGCTAGCTCAGTTTCTCAGTTGTTCTCCCTGTATATATTTCAGGCAAAAGGTAGGCAAGTTTCTTTGGGTAGATGTGATTATCTTTAATTAGACCAACTTACTTGTAAAAATGTTCTTTGCAAGTTTTCTGGCACAAGCACCCTTCTTCAGGTATAGGGAATCTTTGCTGTTCTGAGATCTCCAAGATGAAAGAAGCAAAAAGTGTTACAGGAGGTTGGTGAGACTGTGTAAATAGGTGGAAACGAAGAGAACGATGGGAAGAGAAGGGCGGGGGAGGGGGTAAGGGGGAAATAATGCCAAAGATAAGTTTTCCAAGGTAGAAGAAGCAATCAAGACTTGTAGCAATAATATCTTATAGTAGACCAACAAGACTTTTTGCAAAAAAAAATTCTTTAATTGCAAGCTTTTGATCACAAACACCCTTCATCAGGCATTGGAGAAAAGTTGGTAAAAGTTCTTCTGAGTAGAAATGAAAGTTCATATTTTCATAGGATTTCACAAGGTAGAATAAGCAGTCTGTGGAAAAACCCACAGCTGATCAAGTTACAGCAATGTTCCTGAGACAACTCAGTAGGGCAAAGGGTGGGGACAGAGCCAAAGAAGAGCATGGAGAGAGAGGCTTGGAATGGTTGATTATGGGCCTTGTTACATGGTAATTTTGGGGCAGCACCTGGAGCTCTTAATGCACAGACAATCCAGTGGTTAACACCTTAAGGTAGTTTAAAGCACTCATTATACAGCTGAAAGTTATGCCACTACAGGGCAGGATTGTCTCTGATTTGTACTATCTAGCTCCTGCTCCATTAATATGTGCTGCCCAAGCTGAAATCCTCCAGTATCCCAAGATCTCTCACACCCCCACCCACAGAGCAGAGATAGAAGCCTGTCCTGGCTCACCAGCCCTGTAGCGGCAACTCCGAACTAGAGTTCCTAGTCCTGCCCCTGCTTGCCAGGCCTCTGGGCTAGGGACAGACATTAAAAAAGCCTGAGCCTGAATTGATCCAATCTTTGCAGGTTAGTCTAACCAGGCTAGGCTGAACCAGTTTGTAACCACAAAGACATCTGCTCTGGACTGAAGAAATGCAGGCACATGCCTGTAGTGGCTCGGCGTGTGGTGGCTCGGGCTAGAAGCTGGGAGGGGGGACACTAGAGCAGCCCTCCCTTCCCTTCCACAATAGTGCTGAGCTGGGGGGGGGCATGGCCAGGCCAGGCCCTGGCACAATGCTGTGATTAGGGAGGGGGTTCAGTACTGCTCCTGACCAGTGAGGGAACCAGCAGGGAGTTCACAGAATTATTTAGCACCCCATCAAGAAAACAAAAGCCTCTCTCATTTGTTCAAGCTCTTCTTAAACAACATTTTCCAAGGAAGGAATGCAGAGAGATTACCAGCTGACCTGCTGATTAGCTCCAAAAGGCCCTAAGTGGACATGGACATCTCTCATCATTAGCTAGTATAGCACATGCTGGCTATGGTCCATGCTTGGGGACAGGGGAATCCCTGCTTGAGGAGGTGGTGAGGGAGAAGGGGGAAGCTAGGCAGACATTGCTGTGCCTGCAAGTCTCTGCTGGAGCTCCAACTAGGGAGCAGAAGGGCAAGGCCAGCCTAGCTCTTTGGAGCAGAGAACCCCACCCAGGGCTGCAAAGCATCTGGGATGGTGGGGGACTCTGGATTAACTTAAACCAGGAAGGGATCTGGGACAGACATTGCATAAACCAGTTTGACCCAAATCAGTGAATTCTGATACTACAGTCAACCAGGTTTATCTCGAACTGGTTTCAGCAATTTTCTAACTGGTTTATGTGCACTGAACATCTGTTCTGTTACAGGTTAAAACCAGTTTCTGATCAGTTTCTGTCTGTCCTAGCCCTAGTGACAAGTCACAGCTGTGCAGGTGGAAGATAGTCAGAGAAGGTTTCTAGACTAATCATGTGACTGCTCCAAACTCCAAGCTAGCACTAACACCCACAAATATTTATGCGGCTCACAGCGCAAGGTGTAACAAGACTCTAAATGACAAACTGACTTAGGGGGAGGGGGAGGCTGAGTTGGGTCATGAAAGGAAGATCATTAGTCAGAAAACTGCGTACTGGTTCCTTTATTAGCAACATGAGGCTCCTTTAATGCCCCTGAACATGATGTCCAGCAAGGTTGCTACTGGGCCTATGCATCTCCTCTTGGAGATGGGCATATAAATAAAGCTGGTGTTGAATCATGCAGCCTATCTGCTTCTTGAAGTGCTATCAGCACAGATGGGTACGAAAGCTACACTAGCAAAATACAGACCCCAGGCCAGCAGCTCCAGAAGCTTGAGTGTTGATGGGAGTCAGGCAGCATTTGATGACACAGCGACCATGTCCTCAGAGCCCTGCTGTTCCTGCTAGCTGCAGGGAACTAAAGGTGGCTCTTGTGGTCAGAGCGACACTGGGGCAGTACAAAACATGCAATTCCATGGGGTCCCCCATTGCATACTGGTTATGTTAGGTGCTCATACTCCATACTTACGGTTTGTTGTGGAGGCCAGAAACCAAATATAAAGGTGCCCGTTGTTTGTGCTGCCACAATGCTTTCTTGAGGGCTGCGAGATGGAGGGAAGGAGGCAGGGGTCCACATAAACTATCATCAGTCTGTGTATGTGTAATTTTTCTGTTTATGCTATGGCCTAGTCACCAAAGAGTTTTTTATTGTATTTCCACTGTCGTGGCAGGGTGGGGGGGACTTGCTACCCCAGGAGGATGGCCTGTGCAATCAGTGGTTAGGAACCTATGTTTTGGGAGGGCACAGCTTATATAAACAAAGTCTTCCAAGGGCTGTTCTCTCTCAGCAATAGCCCGTAACCTCATTGTGGCAGCGTGTATGATGACCCTCTCCCCATTGCTGCCTAAGTGTAGAGACAGCTGCATCCTAAAGGGCATTTTCATGTGTGTGGGAATGTGGTATGCCAGGTAGGTGCTCCTCTTGTTAGGGAGCCACAGGGTGAGAAAATAGCTCCTTACAGACACAATTAGCCATGCTGCCTCATCCTCCTGTGCCCCCTTCCTTCCCTGGCCTCCTGTTCCTGGTACTGCAGGGAGCCCTGGGCTGCCCATGTATGGTCACTGGCTCAGGATGGCTTTGCTGTGCCAGCAAGCCCTGTCCCTTCTTTTACCACGTCCATCACCAGCTGCCTTGAATTCTCCAGATCCCTTAGAGGAGATTTGGAGAGTCCTCAGGAAGATTACTGCTGTTGCTAAGTTTACCCAATGCTGGAAGGAGCTCGTCTGAGAAAACTGATACTTGGTGAGGGTTTGCTGGACTACTTAGCACTAAATTCTTGGGGAGGGGGAGGAGGAGCATGTGGTCCATGCTCAAAGGGGCTGTTCAAAGTATAACTCAACTCGCTCAACCCTGAGCTGTTCCATCAAAGAAAAGGGCTGAGGTGGGGGGAATGAATAGGTTCCAGTTGAATGAACCACAAAAGCAGCTGGAAAATACCCTGACCTTGGCAAAGGAATAGAGAGGATGCCAACAGTCAGAGGATAGTCCTCTGAATTTGAGTTGCCTTATTTGAAGGTCACCTGTGAAGCAGGGGGGGGAGATGGGACTAGAGTGGTGGCCTGCTCTTGCTTCTTTCTGATTAAAAAAATGCCAGGAGATGTGTGTGTGTTTTGAAGGAGAAGATTGTCTGAATTTTCTGTCCTGCTTCGTATTCCACAGTAGGAACTCGGGCCTCATCTGAGATGGGACACTATTTTTACAAAATAATGAGCTAAAAGGTGATATAATACTGGACTGGAGGGAGTGAAAGCCAGTTCATTGATGGGAGATGGGGATTTGTTGGTAGGTAAAATCTTAGCAAGGGGTGTTTTGCCATTGATTTCAGTGGATTTTGCCTTTTGCCTTGTTTCTAGTGAAACCTAAAGAATGCCAGTGATTCATTTTGAACAAAGGAAGTCTGTAAAGATTTAAAAGCCTTGTTCTACTCAGCATTGCCAGGAGATGCACCTAGACCTTTCCTCAGGAAAATTAAAGAAAACCCAGAGGAGAACAGATTTTTGGGGTATTTTTATGGGAATGAACCACCTTTCTTCCTTTAAAGCAAATATCAATGTGGATCCTTTCTGTGCATCCGAAAGAAACAAAACAGCATCACCATAATCCATGGACAGACCTCCTTTAATATATAAGACTAAACCATATGTTAAACAATGAGCAATAATCATTCTAAATTAAAAGTTTTTTAGTGGATCCCAGCCAGGGCTCATTTTGAGGAAGTGAATGAAATGGAAACATCCATCTTCCAGAAGATGGGATAACATTTAGAAGGCTTCATTTTAAATTTTTTTTTTCCTATGGATGAAAACTATTGAGACTTGAATGCAGGAATCTACTGAGAGGCAGGCTGAGACCCATAAGGGTTTGTGTCATGGGTATACTAGATAGGAATCCAACATTCGGGCACCAAGACCCTGCAGGCCCAATTGAACATATACATCCCTGTTCTGAATCCAGGCAAAAAATAACAGGGTAAAACCAAGCGGGATGCACTGACATTGGCAGTCTTAAGTCTGAATCCATCCATCCAGGGTTGGAAAAAAGATGCAATGGGACTCATTTTACATGAACATCTCAGCAAGACTCTTTCTGCTGAGAGATGGACTGAGGCCCGGTATAAACTCATTTCATATGTGGGTGGGGATGGAATCTAATCCCAGGCCCCAGGGCTGCTAGGCTACCTATGGCCTAAGAGCCTGGTGTCTCTGCAAACATATGGCCCTATCCTACATGAGAGGAGGTGGGAAATATTCCTAAATTCTGTGGATTTCATATTCAGTGGTTTGAAGAACTTTCCACCCCCTCTCCTCCCACTGTTGTTCTTCAGAGATGTACGCTATAATCTGAACCCTCCGAGTTTAGCCTGCAGGCAGCTTACTGTGTACCCTGGGTTTGCCATGTCATTGAAACCTGGTGATAATTGCAATTCTGCCACCTTTGTCAGGAAAAAGAGGTGATATCCCCATCAGCAAAAAGAGGATCACGGTCTCCAAACTACCAGCTGCAGAGGTAGATCTGGTTTTCCAAGTCAAGAAGCAGCTCTGACCCTAGCATGGCATAGCTTCAGGTAGTTTTGCACCTTTGAACTGCATCAGGCAATGGTCCAGGGGCTGCCAGGACAAGAAGGGAGTCAGCTAAGCTGGGGCCCACCTAGGATGCCAGGGCTCCTCTTTTTTTCGCGCTCTCTCTCCCTCCCCCGCCCTCTCCATAAATGCTTGCAGCTGGACTGCAAACAATTTCCTAATACATACATCATTTTCCGTTTTAGCACCTGTGGGTCAGAGCGATGCTCTTTTCCCATCACACTGTCTAATAAAACGAAGCCTCGGAAGGAGGAGGGGAGGGTGAGAAAACAACAGAGACAAAGTAAGGTGGCTTGATGGGAAAAATGAGGAGCAAAGCTTGGCCCGAACCAAACCCTGGATCCTGGTGCCAGAACTCTGTAGCTTCAGTTTCCTTTTGAGGAAGGATGAGGAGTTAAGAGGCAAAAGCTAGGTTGCTGCCCCTGTGCATGAAACGTGCTAGGCAGAAAGCAACAGAGCTACCATGGCTTGCAGGCTGCAAAGGTAGCACCAGACCTGGGGACAGCTGATTAGTCACGGTGGTATTCTGTGGGTGAGACGAGACCACGCAGTGCTGTGATATTTCACACGCTGCTAAATGGTTGTGGCTTTGCTCAGGCAAGGTGGGAGTTGAAAAAGCCTTGCACAAATGATCACAGAGTTTAGACGCGTATCGGAAAAACTGTGCTGACAACGGATAGAAACCTGCCCTAGCACCAAACTATTGGGCGTGGTGGCTGCTGGCTTGGAAACATCCTACAAAATGAGAGAGCTACCACCTGCTCTAATCCCCGTCAGAAAAGCAACAGAGCTGTGCACAGTGCCCACAAGAGGGCATGCTTTCCTCACGCTTCTTTTACAAGGCAGGACCAGCCTCTGAGCTAAGCAGAAAAAAAGTTGATACTTCAAGGCAAGGGTATTTTTGTGGGGGAAGTGATAGTTTTAGCCCACGTCGAACAAAGACAGTCCTCTGGCCCAAAGGCCGATCTCCAGGAAGCTTTTATTTATGGCAGCAGTGGCTCTGCCCATTGCTCTCGTGGTTTAAGCACAGATGCAAGACAAAAAGATCTCTGGGTTTTGTTTTCAGCTCTGCTACTTACTGGCTGTGCCACCTTGGTCAAGTCATGCAATCATGCTGTGCCTCAGGTTTCTCATTGTTAAAATGGGACCAACACTGCTCTCAGGGGTGCTGTGAGCCTGGTTTATGTTTGTAAAACACTTTGAGATCCTCAGCTTGAAGGGGTGAAGAACAGGCAAATTTCCCCCTGTTCTGGCTTCATGTGTTCATTGTAGTTCATGATCAGTTGTGCTGCAGATTTCCATAACCCCCCATGTTGCCTCAGAATATGCCCGTGTTCCTGCCAGCAGATTTCCAAAAGCTGAATGCACTTCCTTTTGGCATAACCGACACATCAGGATTTATCACAGCTGCCTGCCAGGAGCACTGGGGGTGCCTCACTTTCTCAGCTAGATCTGGCAATCATGTGGCAACTAAGGGGCTAAAATGTGCCTTTCTCCCCACATATCTTCCTTGAGATTCTGGCCCAGGGGGTCCCAACATTTATGGCCCTCAGTCTTCACCCTCCGCTAGTCCAAGCCCACCCCTCATGCCCAAACCTTTGCTCCTGTAATTCCCACCTCCCAAGCTTTGCCAGTGCATTCATAACAATTCTGTCTGATGACTCTGTATCGGGCTTTCCACCTCCGAAGTGTGGCACAAGCACTGGGTAATGTTTAATTAATTATGCTTAATTTAGGTGCCCTACTTTTCCTAGCAGGTGCTTCAGTGAACAGCTAAGGAGCTGAAAACAGTCACCTTCAATACTGGCCTGCAGAGACCCTTGATAGTTCATTATCAGTGCTGACACCAGGTCTTCCTTAAACTGCTGCTGCTTATTTTGGGCCTGTTCTGTGGGGAACTAAAGGACTTCAGTCCAAAGGTGTAACCAGCAGAGTTGATGCCCAGGGAAAACCCTGTGGGAGAGTGAAAGGGGGTGAAGGGAAAGGCACCTGGCTTCTGAGAGTGAGGGGCATGGTTGCAGAGGGAGGCGGTGAGCTCCAATAGTAGGGGCATGGCACCACAGTCTTACTCACACTGGGAGCTCCTAGCTGTCCCCAGCAGAGCTGCTGCTGCTGCCACCACCATATGCTCTGTCTGCTCTTAAAGCAGCAGCAGTATCTGGGGACTATTTGGGAGTTCCCAGCACAGGCATGCTGGGGACGTGGGGGGTGATTCTAGCCTCCATCCGAACTTGGTGTATGGGGTAGGTGCCCTCTCACCCACCTCTAGTTATGCTACTGCTTTAGTCTGTGGTGAGTGAATTCACGTTAGAAACCTGTGCTCCCACATAGCCAGAGTCCTGGCTGTAGGACAGGGACCTTCCCAGTGTATGGAGCATCTTGGTCCCATGACTAGTGTGCTGGGCTGGTGCTGATGACACCTGTGTTTTTTTCCTTTGGTTTTGCCAGTCCTCTGCTGTATGACCTCATCTCCCATCTACTTTGCCTGAAGTCTCTTGGGGTTAAGGCCAGTCTCTCTGTAGGTCACACTACAACATCCGGGACAGCAGTACTCTCCGTTGTGGTTGTAGTTCTCTTGCACTACCATATATGATTAACAAACTTTTCTAGCCTAGGTCGTGACTTGCTTGCTGCTTAGAGGTCAGTAACTCTCCCTGAAGCCAATGGTACTTGCATTCTTCAGCCCCAGGAGGTTGCGGGGCTGGAAGCATGGCATGCCATGCTGTCACTGTGTACGGTAACAGGGGCTGGCCTCCAGACAGCTCAGAATTCAGCAGTCTCCTCTTTCTCTCTCCCCAGCCAGGTGAATCCCCTGCACCTGGGCACCCCCCCACCCATGGGCTGCCATCTCCTTTGTTTGTTCCTCCTGCTGCTGCCTTCCACCTCGGGGCATGCGACCTCACAAAAACACTCGGCCTAAGAGGAAAATGTGTTGTTGGCAAGAGCTTGGAACAGGCTGCTCCTTCCTCTGAGGCTCACCACGGTCTGTCACATGGATAGCAGTGGGTGGGTCCTCCATGCTTCTGCCACTTGGAGGCTTGGTCTGGTGTTTTCCAAGGAGCCGATGGGTGGTAGGTGACCAGACCCCAATGAAGTTCAGCGGGATTTGGGTACTTGACCTTGCAGGTCCTTCTGACATTCCCCAGCTTTTGGTAGTACTGGATCCCATGCTCTGAATGAGCCACATGGGTCCAAGTCTCTCCTACTCCAAAGCTCTGCTTGGTACAGAGGCAGAATTCCCAAGACAAGATGGTTTTGGGCCTCTTTTGGGCAGGTTGCTTGGGTGTGACAACTGTTTTCACTTGCAGCCATCTGCCAGCAACCCCTGCAGGCTTTCTGAGCAGTTGCAGGTGTAGGAAGGGCCTGGCCAGGCCTCCTTCCCTGTGGGTAATCCTCTGGCAAACCTTGTGCTCCCAAAGTCACTGACAGGGGTGGTATACGGTTGACGACATATGGCTCATGCTGTATGTGAGAAGCATTTCCAAGGGGACCTTATCATGACTTTGGGTCTCCTGTACACCAGCTCCCATCAAGGAACAGTAAGGTAGCTAGGACATCAGCCCTCTATCTTGGAGAGAGTAGCAGCTTCTGTCTGGCCTGAGCTCTACCCTCAGAAAGGGGCTCTAAGCTCTGGGCATGGTGCCTTCCACCAGGATTGGAACCCCATGTTTTTGGCTGCCTTCTACCCAGCCAGTTTTCCAGTTTTTAATCCACCCTTCCTCGGAGTTTCTCTTTTTCCTTAACTCCCATCTGCCCTTTCCTGTGTTTGGCAAACAAGATCAGTGTGACCCTTAAGGAACCTCAACATTGTAAAGCTCCTAAGCGACATACTGCAAATCTCCATTGCTTTTCATTTTTTGTTTTTGTATGCAGCTCTGTGTGTTTTCTGCAGCATGAGCTTCCCCATGCAGCAGGGCCCAGCAGAAGCCTGCTAGGATTCCAGCAGCACTAGTCACAACCCCAGCAGCATGAGCTTCCTCGTAGTGGCACTCTGTTATGGCCAGACCTCTCTGTTTTTTGAGAACAATGGAGGCTGTTCTCATGTCGTGCAAGGGGAGGGCTCTGCTTTCCCTGGGAATAACTGACATACACACTTTGATCTCAAAGAGCTTTGGCCTGGATCTCTGTGCCATTGGCCGTTGTGAGCTCGTCGCTCTCCTAAAAGGATCCCATGTCCCACCTTGCTGAAAATGTGTTGGTTTTTAGTGTACTCCCTCAGTATCAGTTGCCTGGGGAAGGGGCTCTTGTATCCTTGTCCTCTTAGAAACATGTCCAAGAGCCTGAAATAATGGGGATGACTGGCTGTTTCTCAGGAACATACTGGGATGGATGCGACATAGTGTGAATGGGATACGGAGGTTTACTCTACCTAACATCTCAAGCCGTCCACACGTACCATTGGTGTAGCTAAAGATGCCAAGCCAGCTGCTTGCTCTAGACAAATATACCTAGTCTATGGGTCACAGCCTTGCATGCTAAGTGCTGCTGGTATGTTCTGAGGTAAAAGTCCTTGAATGGACATGGTTGCAGGAAGTCAGTACTATTAGTGTTAGCATTACAGTAGAATCAAGAGGCCCCATCAACAAGTCAGTGGCCCCTTATGCTGGGCACTGTATTTATCCTGGATAAGAGACCACATCCATCCCAAGTAGCCTGGTATCTCAATACACAAAGCAGTCAAAGAATGGGGGAGAGGCTATATTATCCAGGTGAGGGACAGCAGCTCCTAAACTCCAGGCAATTTGCCAGGATCACCAAAGAAGGGAGGTGTTTTGCTGGACTTGAACCCAGGTCCTCTAAACCTCTTCACATTGACTTAACCAAAGACCAGCTTCTCTCTCACCTCTTTTTCTCACCCCAACCCCCCCCTTTCCCAAAACCTTGACTTTGCCTACATTCTGTGGGGGATGGCAACTGGGAAACAGCTCTATGGTGGACCCAGCAGTGAATGGGTTAACTATTCTTGCCTGGAATCTGAGTGTATTTTCTTTGCCAGTGTATCCGTCTTAATACACACCAGATGTGCGAGACAGCCGCCTGAGTGTCTTAATCCTAGGCTTCAGCAGTCTGAGTTGTCTCTCTTGCAAGAGGCAGGTCAACTCCAGACTCATTGGGGATTTCATCTAGTGCAAAGCAGGGGCAGTGTAGCTGGCAGCTTCCCTCCCCCACAGGAAAAAGTTTGCAAAGGTCCTGACTGCTGAATATTTTTTTTTTTTAAGGTTTTTTACTAAGATAAGGAGTTGGGTCTGGGGGTGGGGTGGTAACAATTGTTGACTCAGCAGTAACAGGGTTGTAGGGAGCAAGAAACCACTACTCTTGACTAGAGAGGGTCAATGTCAGCATTACGGAGATGTGTACACTGAACCCAATTCACAGCTGGGGCGAACCCAAGGAGTTCTGACTTCAGGGCAGCTGTATCAGGTTATCAGATAAGAATCTAGTTTTCTAAATCTCATAACCAGCCTGGGATTGTCAGGAAAAAGAGGGAAATATCTATGAGCCAGACTTGCCAAGGGTCATAATTAATAAAATCAATGGATTTTTGCACCAGCTGAAGTTTTGGCTCATTTTCAGTGGAGATGGCCCAAAACAACAGCCAGACCTGACCCCTCCTTGGTGAGTTGAATTATCTGAATGTTGCATCTGTGACTATAAGCTGGCATAAATCAGTGGTGCCTTTGGCAGCTATGCCAATTTATACCAGCTGAATATTTGGTCCTCTTCCCTAAAAGCCCTGATTCACCTCCTGACAAATGCACGCTTTGCTGCTGGCATATTCTCACATAATCCATGAAGCTTTCCCCCTCTCTGCTTTAAATGTGAGTTGTTTGCTGTTGCTAAATAGGCAGTATGTGTGATTCCTCTTATCAGGCACATGCCAGATGGCATGGAAAATATGATCTCCTCTCTCTCCCCCTGTACATGAGAAGGAGAGCAAGCACTGCTACACTACAGAGGCCCCTTCCATTGCAGTCAGAGATGATGACAACTACTTCAAAGCCACTGACATGGGCAAACTGCAAGTTGCTGACAAACTTTAAACAATTCCCAACTTCTGACCCATTAGAAAAGGGGAAGCCCTGCTCCAGCTTAACTATGTGGGGTTACCAGGCTAGCAAAAGTTGTCTGTTGCTTAAATTTTCCAGTAGCCCCTATCCCACCCCACTGCTTTCTCAGGCCCGCATTGTGACCCTTTTTTCACAGCAAGAGCTCTGATGAGGAAAGAGAAATAACTGGGGCTGGGAGGTGATGTGTTTCAGTTCATCTCCACCACGCCCCTTCCCCACTTTTTTTGACTGAGGTATCTCTCGTTATGTTCGCTTCCTCTAAGAGCATCAGCTCCTTTCTGACTATCCACCTCTTGCTGCTTTTCTCAGGGTCTGCAGAGCACATGAACAGACCCTTTCTCTCCGAGTTCCTGGTCTCCCTTGTCTCCTGTAAGCTCCAAGCTGTTCTAGTTTGATTGCAGACTTGGGCGCTTTTCAACTGGGGCCTGTTTCAAAGCCCACAAGGAGTCAGCAGAGAGACTCCCACCGACTGCATATCACGCTTGGTTTGTCACACATGCTTGGCTTGTCTGTGCCCGCTTCCCCTCTTAGAAGTCAATGTGTCTCTCTCATTCTGTCCTTAATTTTTGTGGGAAGCCTCATTTCTCATTGGCGTCACCAAGCCCTTCTTGCTGAGTTCCCATCATGTCCCATGACACAGTGAGCGGGAGTTTCAGGCCAAGTCATGGTCTGAAACAGGCTGTAGCTCACACTGGCCATATCTATATCACCAAGGGACCACACTGGAGAGCACTGCAGCAAGGCATGGCATACCTGCTCTGCATAGGCTACACCCTGACACACATGCAACCTAGCCTCTTTAGAGCAGTGATGGGTGCATGCCAGAAATCACTCCCAAGACAGTGAGCTTATTAGCGCATTCCCAGAATGGCTCTCCAACAACCATATTACCTCAGTCTTGGGATGTAGCGCTCACCGAGTGGGTGAACTGTGCTGCTCTGTGGTGCCCCCAGTATGGTCTCTTGAGGATTCAGAGGTGCTCTCAAGGGTTCTGGGCTTGATGCATCACATAGATGGTCATACTGGTCCTTCCTGGCTTTCAAATCCATGGTTCTCCATCTTGGAGTAACTGGCACTATTATATTAGCCCTGGTTTCCCTTGGTGGGTTTTAACTTGCTCCAGGAGGGGAAACAGAAAATGGAGGATAAATTTTCACCACCATGTCAGAGCTTAATGCTTCTGGGCCTGCAGCTGTAGCTCAGCAGTTTCACAGGAGGCTTTCATTCTAGTATGGACGAGCTCACAACTGGAATGAATTTGCTGGTCTCAGCAGATACGTGCACATGTCTCTCACATGGATGCCTTTTGATAGAGTAAGGTCAGGGATCACCTGGATCCGCCTACAACAGAGTGAAAAGGCTGACCTGAACTCAGTAGCCAAGTTTCTCTGCCATTGCGGAAAAAAGGGGCAACAAATACATTCTCTCTCGCTTTTCTAATTCCCAACCTACCAAATTTATCTCATTTAAGGGTGAGGTTTTCAAAATTGTACATGGATTTGGATGCTCAATTCCTGTTTATTTTCATGGAAATTGGTTGTCCACATGTTGTCTTCAGCAGCTTTGTAAACCTCAGTCTTGGCAAAGTTCTCTGGGCTGTTGTCCAAGGACTGTCTTCACTGTGGTCAGCCTAGATGGCAACCCTCTTCCTTCTGGCTTTTTGGCCCCACTGTTCTAATCCCATTCAGTGGTCTGGAGCCAATCCCCTCAGAGCCACTGGCTTTCCTCATTGTCCGGTCATGACTCTCCAGGAGATTCTGGAGAATGTCTAATCTAGAGTCATTGTGTTGCCTTCCTGTCTGTTTCCCATCTACCCTATTGATTTAATTGAATATATTTATATAGCAAACACCTGGATGACAAGGTACTGTGCAGTGTCTACGAAGTATTACAGAATAGGCCCCATTCCAGCCATGCTGGGGCAACTCACATGTGTCTGCGTGCTCACTGACATAGGTGCTGTCTCTGACTATGTGCACATAAAACACCTAACACAGTGGGACCCTGGTCTCAGTGAGGGCCTTTGTAATGCAAATGATAATGGTCATACCATCTGTCTCAGATTCATAGAGAAATAAGGATGGAAGGGATCTCCAGAGGTCATCTGATCCAACCCCCTGCCTAAGGCAGGATCATCTCTAGCCAAACCATCGTATACAAATCCACTGTCTAGCCTATTAGCAAAACTACAGTCAACTATGACAAAAGCACAAGACATAACTCCCTAACCTGCTACAGGTGAAGCAGGGGGCGGCTGTAAAGGTTGTTAATATATGCACCAGAGATCCCAGGAAGAGAGGCATGCCCCCTGATATATAGGAAGGCAAAACCCCCCACAATCCATACCAATCTGATCATGGGGTAAAATTCCTTCCTGACCCCAAATATGGTGATTGGTCTGACCCCGACTGGAGGGGCAAGACTCTGTAGCCAGGAAACTCCAGCTTTAAGTCCCAGCAAGAAGCGTTGATACACCACAGTCAAAATCCTTATGCTTGGCTGCAGCCAACACCCAGTGGTTCTGAGAAAGGCTTAAAAAAGAAAAAAACCTCTCTGACGCAGGAGGGGAAAGAAATTTCTTCCTGGCCCTGCTCCTTTTCCCCCACTTCTCACTCCCCTACAACAGCTTCTCTTGTCTGTCACCCTGAACTTATAAAACTTGTCTGGCCTCTTGGGTTGGGGAAAGGAGACGGGACTTGCCCTGTGTGAATGCTTTGGGCGAGAAGAGGACAGGTCCTTCCTGCAGTTTTGGGGAGCAGGCCAGGATTGGGAGGAAGGAGCAGAGGCCATTCCTTCTGACCCTGGCAGTCTTTCCTGCCTGGTTCCCTGTTTTTATTTAATGAGAATAAAACAAATCTTGGCACCCAGGCCATGCTGTTCAGATTCACTACAAAAACTATTGCATAGTATTTGCTAACTGCCTGGGCCCTGGCTACAGAGTGATGTTTCCTTCTCTGTTCTCATATTTTGGCCTAGATGTGAACCATCCAGTTGACTATAGCTCCCCACCCCTGAGGCTGGTCCTGTTCCTCTCCCTTGCTCTGCTGCACAGGAGGCCTAGTTCCCTACTTTTGGAGCAGGGGGGTTTACTAGATGACCTCTTGAGGCCCCTTCCATCCCTGTTTTCTGTGGCACTAATGACTCTTTGTGAGCATCTCTTAGGTGCTTCCTCCTGTCTCCCTGGTGCTATTCCTGTCATGTGGGCTCTGCAAAACCTTGGAACCGACTGATCCTGCCTGCAGCAGCACTGTGCAAGTGCCTGTGGGGTATGTGGGTTTTTTTGCCTTGGGAGCTTCCTCTGTCATGTCTAACCCAATTGAAGCCAGAAGAAGGTTAGCCTGGCAAAAGGTTGTGGGATTGTGTCCTTTTCCAGTCATTGTCCTCTCCCTGGCCTTGGCCCATCACAGCTGTAGCATGTATTTCCATTTACTGTGATGGGCTCTCAGTCTGGCCCTTTGCAAGTTCTTTCAGTTCCCAGCCTCTCTTGCCTCTCTGTCTCCCCCTTGCCATAAAAATGATAAAAATGCTTCACACTTTGATTTAGAGTCACGTATAACTCAAGGCATGTAACATGCCTGTGAGCTAGGTAAGTAATTTTATTTCTATTTTACATCAGAGGAAATGGAAGGAGCAGAGTAGTTAAGTGATTCGTTCTGCCCAGCAAGTAGAAGAGTCAAGCCTATCATTCAATTTCCCAACTCCAAATCATCTCCTCTAACAAGCAGACCACACTTCCCCCCGCCCTTCTCAGTCTCCCACATTCACACCTACCTATCCATCTGTCGGCTCTTCTCTTTCTTATAAGAAAAAAAATCACATAAGCCCTAAACTATTCTCACAATACAACCCACCCTCCTCTAAAATCCTGACTCTGCATTTGATGAGTCTATTTGATGAAGTCGTGGTGAAATGAAATGGGACATATTCATTGGGATCCTGATGCAATGGAAACATGCATAACCAATACATTCCTCACATGTTAGTTGTCAGTCCTTTAGAACAGCATTCCAATTAACATGTCCCATTTTATTTAGCCAGACCTGAAGATGGCTGGGCATGCATTTAAGAGATAATCCTAAAGACCAACTTCTGTTAGACTTTCCTGAAGATATGGTTTGTTCTCTGTGTGTGCGTGTGTAAGAGTGTAAAGCTAGGAAGAGTAGAATGGGCTTGATGGTGGTTTATATAGAGAGAGAATGATGCTAGGTAGGAAAGATGGCACCTACCTGCCATGTTATCACCGCCATGCTTCTTGAGGTTGGTTCTGTTAAATGATGCGGTACCATGATTTGCTAGTTGGATGGCGTGCAAACGATCCCTTCAGGAGGGGTCCCTGTGCTGGAATATTGCAGATAGGTTAATTCTAGTCCTTTCTAATGGGAGGATTCCTGAAAGCGTCCTTTTTCAGTTGGGCTGCCTTACCTAGACATGAGCAAATGGTGTCACTCGTGTGGGTTGCCAGTGTACAGGGAATGTGAGAAGGGAACCAAGATATCCAGTGCAAGTAGAGTATTTGAGCTGGTGTCTAACACAAGAACCAAGGGTCCTGTTGAAGATGCAATTTGGAGGATATTTCCTTATTCAGGGGGCAGTGCCACAAGGAAAAGGAGTCAGTGCAGTAAACAAGGAGGTGAGATGCAAGATTGAGGAGCTTTTAAAAAAAGTGAGCCATGGGAAGGAAAAGTATCACAGAAGATATCTTCCAATCTAGCATGAAGGAACACAACAAATGAGCCACCCTCTCTGTCCATCTAAATGAAGCACTTTTCAGTTCATTCCTCTGTTTTCTAGTCCTGTTAAAGCACAGTATGCTACTTCATTGGTAATGCCACACAGGCTGAAAGTCACTGCAATGCTCCACAGCCCTGGGACTGATCCAAACTGTACTGAAGCCAATGGAAACACTCCCCTTAGCGTGATGGGCAGGGCAGAGGGCAGGTTATCTTGCTGAGGGAAGGCTTTGTCATCTCACAGGGTTTGGCATCTTCATAGGTCTGTGTGATGGAAAACTTCTCAAAAACGTCTTGCAAGTGCTGGGCCCGGTCCTGCTAGATGTAGAGCACCCTGTACTCCCTTCTGTTAAAATCTCAAGAAGCAGAAGGCATTCAGGCTCTTCAAGGGCCAGGCTCAGGGCTGTCACTAGACATGTTACTGGCCTAGCTGGAGCCAAGCTGGGGCTGTGGATTCTGGGTACAGGTACAGCCAGTGGTGGATAGAAAGGGCATTTAAAGCAACTGAACCCTGCTAAAAACTGTGGTGCGAGGTAGGTCACAGAGTAACATAGAAAACTACTCTTCTGGTGACTGGTGTGTAGGATGCAAATAAAGGGAGAGACTCCTTGTAACTATGCTGAAGCGGCACAGGGGAAGGGTCCTGGGATGAAGTCAACCCGAAACGACTGGAAGCCAGGGCAGCCAAATTATGTGGCTTATTCCCGACATGGTCCCTGACAATGACTTTTAATTGAATTGATGTTGGAACAAGTCCCTGGCTGCATTTCTTTGCTAGAGTCTTGGTATTTTGGGGGTTTTTTTGCTAGACATATTTTAGCTTCCTGATGATTTTGCAACCAGTGCTACATAGCAAAGCGACTGTGTAATTAATGAGAATTGGTGCAGCCCTATCTCTCTGGGACTCCTTCCCTCCTTCCCACAGCAACAGAATTGAGTCACTTCCTCCCCACGCATCTCACCTTCACTTTTTGTCTGGAGCTAGAGAGCAACTTTCTCCTCCTGGCATTGCAAGTGCATGTCTTAAAGGGGGCTACAGAGCAACAGACTGCCCACTGGCCTTGATCTTGTCTTCTGCAGGGAGGCAGCACTTTCAGCACTCTTTTTTTTTTTTTATTCCCATTGTAAAATTGCAGCAGGAAAATGTATCCCCTTAGCTCTGCAATTTTTTATTTGGTTACCACGGCGGTTCCTGAGGCTTGTCCCTGCAGTGGACTGTGGGCATCTGCATGGCTGATGCTAACCCCTAGCTGCCCTTGAATGCCTGGTATAAATCACGCTGAAACAGCTGTGCTCCATCACAGATTAAAAAGTAGGAAGGCAGACAGAGGGAATGAGAATCCTACCCCTTTTGGAGTAAGGGCTTCCCCTGCCTCCCAAGGATCAAGCCATTTTCAGCTGCAAAGAGAGGCGGAAGGGCAGTAAGTGGGGATCCCACTAGGCTCAGCTGCTGTGATTTTTTTTTTTTTTGGTTGACATTCAGAGTCAGATGAAATGCCCCTGCTGAATTATGTCTGGAGAAGCAAATCAACCCCAGTGCCATGATGAGCATTTGTGCTTTGCTCTCCAGCAAGAGGAGTTGGGATGCAGGCATTTAAATATAAGCACTCCCCTTGCCCCCATCCCCTGGATCCTGCAGGCCCCTCCCTGGTTTGGAGGAGGCCCTTCCTTCCCTGCAACCTCCATTCATGCTGTGACAGAGATGGAAGAGGGGGTGGGGGTAGAGATAGCGAGTGGCCTGCGATCTGGGGGCAGTATGCAGGGGGACTGGCTGGCAGGGCACGGTACCTGGGAATTCCCCTCCCCCAAGGAATGCAGTGAGAAGTGAAACCCCTGCCCTGTCACGCACCTTTGACTCACCCTTTCTTCATTCCACAGGGTTTTAGCCTCTCCCCACCTTATCAATAAAACAGCTAACCCCCCTGACTTTTCCATGGTCCTAAATGCCCTGCTGGATTGGGAAAGCCTTCTGCCAGACGCAGCAAGCACCCTCGCTAATCCTCCAGGGTGCTGTGGGTTGCGTGCGGCCTGAGGGCAAGAAGCACGTATAGAAGGGCTCTGGACTCTACTTCAGTGATTCTCAACCAGGCTGTCAGGATCCTTTCAAGGGATCCATGTAATGTTAGCACTGTGAAGTCTGCAAGCATGATTCACAAGATAAACCCAGAGATTCCCAATAGAAATCCCTAGGTGTGGTCTTTCTGCGTTCTTTGCAGTCCTCATGATCCTGCAACAGAAAAACTTCACTGTTTTTTTTTTCTGGAAAAAAAAGGGTGGAAACTTAAGAGCTGCCATTTTCCGAGGGGTGCCACAGATCCATCCGGGGGTGTCACAAGTCTAAAAATGTTGAGAACCACTGCTCTTCACAGACCTGTCCAGTGTTCACAGTCCCAGAGCTCAACTTGGCTGGATGTTTTGCTTCTCTCCTGGGCTAAAGCTTTTGCTGTGAGCCCAGTGAAGCCTAGCTCATCTGGCAGGAAAGTGGTTCTGCAGATTTACATCAGCTGAGGATCTAGCCTCTCAGACGGGGCTAGGTGATGGCACTGCCTGCCACCACCCCATGGTGAGCCCATGCTAGCCTCCCCAGTACTACCAAAGCCTCAGCTTTCATATTCCTCCCTGAATTTCCTCTGGATTGTGTGGCATCTCTGGCTATAATAAGAGCCCTGTGACCATAAGGCTGCAACAGTAGTCGGCAGCAGTTGTCACTGGTAATGCCATGAGCATTAGCTACCTTCCCAACTATTTTTTTCCTATCTGTGTTCCCCCCTGGGCCTTCCCACACCTAGAACCACGTTGTGTGGACTGTCTGTCTTACTGAGCACCTGGTCCTACCCTCCCTGAAAGTGACAGCAGTCAAGAGGTCCTAGTAAAGTCTTTGGCAAGTTGGGTCAGTGACTTCCATAGATGCCCTTCCCCTGCCAACATGACACCATGTGCTCAAGTGTAAGTGTGTGGCAGGCCCAATGAAGTAAATGGGTATTTTCATGTGCATCATGTGTTGGCATTGGCATGGTTGGAATCATTATCTTTTTGAACAGAACAGCCCTGTTTTGGTTGCTGTACTACATTGTGGTGTTTGGGTCATCAATTATACCAGAACAGGATAGCTATGCTTTGGCTACTTTTACTATATTTCTTATCATTTATAAATCTGTAAAGAAGAAGAATAACAAAGAAACCTATTTTTTAACGTTTCATATCTTTGCAGTTTTGTTTAAACCCACTCTCTCTTGATAGATATTCCTTCATTTATTACAGGGACAATTGGCAACCATCTGTATGCCAAGTGACAGAGTTACGATAAACAGCTCAGCATTACTGATGATCACATGCAAATGATGTGATGGACTGAGAGTGTAAAGTGAAAATTTCAGAGCATATGAAACCTGATCATAATTGTAATGCCTTGCAGTTCTTACTAGTGAGGCAAGTGGTAATAGTCCCATTGAACAGATGTGAAAGCTGAGGTAACAACTTGGCCACCAAGTAAATGCAAAAGATGGGATTAGACTTCACCACTTCTTGACTCCTTGGCTCAGTCCATTAGACCAGTGGGAGCTACCCTTTTTGGCAAGCTTGCCATAAATTAGCCCCATACTCTCTCCAAATGCCACTCCTATCCCCTTCCTCTGCCCAATTTGCGGCTCTGCTTTCTGCCCAGCCCTGTGCTCCCTGACTGATTTCCTGCTTTGCTTCCTGCTGCCTGCTCTATCTACCACTGTGTTTCCTATTCTCTACCCATCTGCTGTGTGCCACACATGGAAACTGCCTGCGCAACCTTTGGCACCTGTGCCACAGGTTAGCCAACTCTGCACTAGACAATACTCCTCTTTTTCTTTCAGGGATATTGGTTGTAGCCGTGTTTGTCTAAGGGCATAGCCACACAAAACTCTTGGGGTAGAGGTGATTATCTTTCAAATATTTTGTTGGTTTAATAAAAGATATCATCTCTACCCCAAGAGTTTTGTCTGCCTCTCTTTCTTTGCATTTTAGTGGCATCTAGAGGCTTGAGCCCAAGAACTGTCCATACCTACAAAGAGAGACAATCCCTGCCCCAAAGAGTCTGCAGTCAAAATGGACAAGAGAGAGGAAGAGGGTGAGAGAGGAAACAGAGGTCAGAGTCATTCACTATGTTGAGGCAGCATTGGCATAAGAACATAGGTCCTGTGATCCCTAGTCCAGGGTCATGTCCATTAGACCACACAGGCATCCTGCCATAGCAGAGGAAGTAATAATAATGCCAGCCCTTCATCCACTATTTGGCAAAGTCAGTCAGTTTCATTATCTGCATTTCACAGATGGAAAAACTGAGGCACAGAGTTGCAGTGACTTGTCCAAGATCATTTCAGCAGGTCAGTGGCTGAGACTAGAACCCAGGTCATCCTAACCCAGCACGGTAGCAGCTCTCTCACCTCCTCACATTCTACCCTGTCACATGCAAATTGCTTCCATTGCCTTTTAGGTGTTGATACAGCACTTTTAACCACTGTATTACAACTGTCTTTGCAAATTCGCCAATCTCATAATTTACTTGCAAGGGTAAATTCATATGCTGGGGGTCAGATTCTCAGCTGAAGGAGCTCCATTGACTTGCCTGGATTGAGGCTGATTTACATTGGGTCCCAATCTCAAACTAGCTCTGTAGCTGTAAATCCACTGTGTGCTATCTTTCCAGCTTTTTGAGCAAGTGCCTCTAATCTGGTTTTGTGTCCCTGAGTGGCTTTTGTTCCTAATTTGTGCAATTAAGAAAGAATTGGTTAATAG
>NW_005842647.1:820611-829835 GCF_000455745.1 Alligator sinensis | reverse complement strand
AAACAGACTAGAAAGTGAAGAAGATGGACAATAAATAGGGAATTGGGAAGTAGAGAAAAAGAAAAGAAAAGAAAGCATAAGATAGAAGGAGAGTTAAGAAAGAAGAGACTGCAACAGATATCAATATATAAGAATAGTCCATTGCTTGTAGAGCTCAAGGCTTCACACTGAGCTCACTCAGCAATCAGATGCACGCAGGGAGGGGACCTTGCTTTGCCTCTAACTACAAAGCTTCTCTCTGAAAGATTTTTTCTCTGACATTTCCACTAGGCTGAGAAGGAGGAGGTAGAGGTGGAGGAGACAAGAGGGGGGGGGGGAACAGGGGGGCTTAGGGAAACAAAAGGAAACCAGCTGCAGAACTTCCTGAAGAGAGAGAGAGGGGAGGGAGAGAGAGAGAGCTAACAGGATTATTTATATTTTAAAAAAAGAAGAAGAGAAAAGGGAGGGGTGGGGGAAAGTGAGGAAAAGAAGGTTTAGCAGCTAGGATCTGTGAGCCTGCCCTGAGTTCAACCTCTCCCACCATGACCAGTGCAATCCTGAGGAGGAATTCCAGTAAACAGGGCTTAGAAAACCTCTTAAGGTAAGTCTTTACCTGCCTAGCCCAGGCTGAGTGAAGGCAGGGAGGAGGGGTTCTTTGTTACATGGAGCTCAGTTCATTAACTCTCCACCATAGATATTTAGCTAATTCCAAACACCACGGGCTGTTTATTTCCCAGAGGGGCATTTGCTCGTACTGTGGAGAGAAGAGTAATATTGTTCTGTTGCACAGTGTGTGTGTGTGTGTGTGTGTGTGTGTGTGCGTGCGTGCGTGTGCACATATATTTCAATCAGTTGAATGCATTAGTGAACAGGGCTCTGAGGCAGACAGAACATATTGGAAGCCAGGAAAATAAATGAAACTCAAATAATAAAAGAAGGAAGGCAGATTTGAACTTACTGGTGGTGGCTTTCGCAAAAGCACATAGCAAAAATAGCTTAACACGACTGTATTGCGATACTTACCTGAACCTGCTGGTTGTAACTCTTGCCTCGGAGAGTTTGTGGATGTGCGTGCCTCTCGACTGGAGGAGAGGGACTCTGCCTAGCAAAGTTTTCTTGTGACTCATGTTATGGACAATGCATGTGCAGCTGCAGGTCCATAGAGGGTCAGCTCCTCTGCTGCTGTAAAGTCAGCCTGGATCTACTGATTTCCTCTTTGTAGCTATGCTGATATATACCCACTGAGTGTCTTGGGCTGTAATCCTAGGATAGTTCACTGGGCAGCCTCAACGTGCTGGGTTCCTTTTTGTTGCTAAATGCTGAGCCCAAAACTGTCCAGAGAGCACTGTATGCTCCACACATTTACTGGAGATGGAACTTCCCTCCTCTGCCGTCATGCTGCTTTTTAATGTGAACTGGAAATGCCAGTTTAGCTCTTTGCCCTTCGCCTCAGTGTTCCAGCTCCCCAGTAGCTACTGGAACTAGAGAGGCTTCTTATGCCCCATGCCCGAGGATGTGGAAAACTCACATTTGACAGGGGAAATGTATCACTGTCATCACTAAGTTTGACCTGGTGTGAAGAAGGGGAAATAGAATGAGTTGGAGATGAAAGTTAGGTGCTTTAGTGCTCCCTGCATAACATTTGACTTCACCAGAGGATGCTGAGGCCAAGGTCTGGGTTGGAGGAGGCTGTGCGGAGCATGCGGTTTTGGGAAGTGGGGATTCCTGTTCCCAGGCTGCATTCAGCTTCAGCATTTTCACATACAGTAATGCAGCCTTCAGCTTCTCCTCGGAAGGGTTTCTCACTCCATGGGTGCAAAGGGAATTTGTTCTTTTGGTTCAACCAGTCCAGAAATTTCCTTCACCCACCCACTCTTTGGGCCCGATCCAGTATGTGTTGGTATCAATAGAAAGACTCTGGGTGACTTCATCAGGCTTTGAATCAGTCCCTGGGAGAGACAGGAGGATGTTCGATTCTCCTTTGACCCCTTGCTGGTGTTCCCACTGGCCCAGATCCAAGGCGGCCACTCCATTTTTGGAAATATGCAGTCAGAATGATGCTGCTTGTGGCTGGGGTGAAAGGTTTTGATGGGTGACTTCATCAGGCTTTGAATCAGTCCCTGGGAGAGACAGGAGGATGTTCGATTCTCCTTTGACCCCTTGCTGGTGTTCCCACTGGCCCAGATCCAAGGCGGCCACTCCATTTTTGGAAATATGCAGTCAGAATGATGCTGCTTGTGGCTGGGTTGAAAGGTTTAGGAAACTGCAAGTGAAATAAAACTGCTGAACAAATTTCAATAAACTGACAAATAATGGTATAGGACATGGGACTAAGAGAACTGGTGAGGATTGGGTGGGGCTGATGATGGCAATGCAAGTAAGAGGATGGATACCCTGTTCTGTCTTCCCCAAAACACAAATCTGGGGTAAAACTTTTTGTAGGAAACAAAAAGTAATGAGCATGGTGCAAATCATAGATGGATAGAGAAGAGTACAGAGAGTCTCATATGCCTCCATGCCTGGATTCAGTGCAAGGGCCCTGATTCAGTATAGCATACCTGGAGGTATATTCTTTTATCTGTTCAAAGCTCCTTTTAATACCAATAAGGATTACAGGTGCCGACCGGGAAGAGGACCTGCCTACTATCATTGTATGAGTACAGAGAGTTTTTAGGGATTATACAGATTAAAACTGCATTTGAGTTGGGTCCTTTGAATGTTGCATTCAATTCAAGTTTAGGTGTTTTATTCTATGGGTGGCAGTGAGGTGGGGGGGAGTGATGAATTTTACTGCTAGTTACATCCACATAACCCACTGAAGACCAGAGAAATCAACAGGGTTGCACGGTATGGATAAACTTTGGTCCCTGCACTGTGTGCTTTTCTTTATATGCAGTGAAACCCTCTAGGAAGGAGGTCACCTTCTTCACAAAACGGTGTCAGCCTACGTTTCACCATGAGCAAAATTGCTGATTGCACATTGCGAGCCAACTAAACAATCCCAGGCCGCCTTTTTGCTACTGTTTTATGTGGCTAATATGGCACTAACTCATTTAAGTTTGTGAGATGCTTTGAGATGCCTTGCTTCAAGACATTGCACCAGTGCAAAGGATGGTTGTTATTCTGCTTTCCACTATGAATGGAGATACCAGGCTCACTGTAATCACGCCGGCTGCACTGCAGCAGTGTCCAAAGTATATGTGCCTTTTGGCTGTCAAATTAGAAGAGGTGATATCGGTACAGAGTCACATTGGTGGTATACAGTGTGAGTGCTAGTGATGTCAGTTTGATGCAGGCACTGTTGGACTGCTAAGCTCTTTCCCACCCTGCTTATTTGAGGCAAGGGTTGCTGAAAGCTTCCTCCTGTGTAGTCCTGACACTAGGGCACTGTATCTTTGTTCAATCAAGTGACCCCCAGGCAACTTGCCAGATGCCTCAGATTTGCACCTCATTTGCTGAAAATAATTAGATTGCATCCATCCTCATTTTTAGTAGGGAGGCATAGCCCGTGGGAGTTGCTGGTTCTACTAAAATGCTGCATATGAATTTAAGCAGCCCAGTGGTACTGTGTAGAGCAGAAGTGTGGGGGGGAGGGGAGGGGGTAGTTTGGACCAGTAGAGAGAAGGTCAGCCTTGCACTGGCTCTAGAGTCCTCCAGAGACTGTAGGCTTTATTTGGGGCTCTCATTGTCCCCCCCTGTCCCACACGACCTCTTTACAGCCATGTTCCCTGTGTTGAGCTTCACCTAGGCTGAAAGGCCACATGTAATGTATGTATAACTTAATGTGCCAAATATATTCAGCAGTCCTTGGTGAATTACTCTTCTCTAGGCATCATTTAATACCTCCCAGAATGAAGTAAAGTACAGGAACAGTGATATTTCCAAATTATACAAGAAAGCCCTTTTCCCACTACACTGGTTTGAGGACCTTGTCCAAAGCAGACTGATGTCAGCACGGTGCCTTTTGAATTCCATGGGTTTTTACTGAAGCCTTTTTGTGCTTTTTGGACTGATGGCCCACGTGAAGATGAGTGCTCCCCAAGAACACCGACGGGCTGTTATACTTTGAGAGTTGTGGACCCCCATCTCCCTACAGCCTGGACGTGGATTGTACAGTAAACCCTTCCTGCTCTTTTCTATCCATCCACAGAAAGAGAGTGGTAGCTTAACATGAAAATGCTTGACAGAAGCATGCCTTTTACATCAGAAAGGTTAGGGACTGAGCTAACAGAGTGCAAGGATGCACCTTGCAATGGCAGCGAATGCACATCACGAGGGACTGTGTAATTACCTAGAAAGACATCAGGAAAGAATGAACAACTAGACTCTTATCTAACTCCTCTCTTTGGAGCTCCCACTGTGGAGCAGGGGTCTCCATCAGGCAAAACATTTTGAAAGAGCATCCATCAGACAACAGGCTTCTTTGTTCTGCTCACAATAAGTTCCCGGTGATAATACCAAGCCCTTCTGCAAGGTCTTATGTTTTGAAATCACTCTCCAAACATTAACTAGTTTATCGTTCTTCCTGACTCACTATATCTTTTTCTTTGCTCTTCTAATGAATTCCTATAAATAAGATAGGCAGCTATTGCCAGTCATTCCAATTCATTCATCAGCCACCCCTGCTGGAAGTTTACCCCCCGCGCGTTTATTGAACCTCGTGTGTTTTACAACAGAATATTGCGATTTAATTGACCCACGAATCAACCTCTTTGTAAATTTGTATGTGCTTCTGTTTTGAGCTTCTTAAAAATGCTTCTTTCATCCATGCAGCTTCCGCTACTTCCAGAATAGAAGCAATGTCCTTGAGATGATTTCATATAATCAGATTTCCATACCCACTTGATTCATTATTGTAGTTGGCTGTGTGTGTGTGTGTGTGTGTGTGAGAAGTTAACCCTCTCATAGAAATTTGTATGAGTTTTCTCCCTTCTTTTTGTGGATGGACTCCAAAACTGATGTTTGAAAAGACAGTACTCTGGAACATGAACAGTTTCTGTTCTGTTTGTATATCGCCTAGCACAATGTGATCCTGATCTATGAGAGGGCAGTAAGCTATACTGCTGAATGAACAAAAAAATGGTGATCATCACGCTCAAGTCATCAGAATCTGAAATAACAATTTAATCGCAGGAATTGGCGGGGAGGTGAAGACTCTCAGTGGAGAGAGAACTTGAAGATATTTCTTTGACTATGCAAAATGATTACTGTCAGCCTCTTATCAGTCAGCAGAATCATTAGCATGGAAAACCAATGCATGGATTTTAAACCAGGCTTATTCTCCCCTTGCCTTTGGGCCAAGCATAGATGAAGCCTTCATATGGAACTACAGCCTGAGGAAACTGCATGTCCTTCATGCGCTGCAGAAGTGGTATGTCCTATATACAATACTCCATCTTAATCGGAGTCACCTTGTTCCCAGCATTGGCAGGCTCCATGTCTTGTGCCTCTTTCTAAAGTTGAGGGACTTTTTGTTGTAGAAACCTGGGAACCAATTCAGCCCCTGCCATGTGGTCTAAATTCTCTTAGTTTGGGGGACATTTCCCTCCAAATCTCCTGGGAATTTGGTGTTTTTCATTGCTCCTGTGTGGAGTGTTTGGTTTGATGAAGGTTGTTTTCCCCACCCTCTTAAATTGCCTTTCTTTCCTTCCTAAGTTTCCTAGAGTTTCCTAAGTTTCCCAGAGCTCACAATAGTATGCCTGGCTGGGAGAAACCTGCCCTGAATTTCTTTCCCATCAGAATAATGAGCTGTCCAGGCAGGAGCAGAGATCAGTGTATCCTAAGGGCTGGGAAGTGGCTGGAGTGGGCATGAAATTTTGGCCTGGGGAGGGAAACGGCATTAGGAAGGGGGTCTGGGGTTGTAGCTTTCCAGGGAGTGTCGTTGTGGTGACTGGGATGTCATAGTAGCAAGGGGGGGGAAAGAGTTGAGCCTGTCACACCTAAAGAGACTCAAAACAAGGAGGTGAAAAATAAGAATTGATCTTCCTCAATATTGTAAACCAGTATTTAAGCAATCATCCTTTCTGTTAGTGGCCAGGGGTGGCCAGAGTTACTCACCCTGGGAGGCACATTCATTCTTCCACCAAAGCTCAAGAGCCAGAGAGTGGAGGGTGCTGCGTTACCTGGAGTGGAGGTGATCCCCCCCGACAAGCCGAGCCACTCTGGCTTTCCCCACTGGCAGTACGCCCTGGGGTAAGTGGCACGGCTGCAGCTCCCCACCCCGGCAGCCTAGCACCTGAGCCGGCAGTCCCAAAGGGAAGAGGGTGAGCTTGGGGTGCGCTCCCTGCAGGGAAAGCCAGAGCAGCGGGAGGTGCTGGGCTGCACTGTCCTCCAGAGCCACCTTGGGGAGAAGTGGGCAGGGCTTTGGCCAATTTGCAGAGAGCCTTGGTTTGGCCACCACTGGTCTAGGTACTCACTTGACAGGGAAGGGAGGAGAACTTGTAGTGCGGAAGTGGGACAGATGAAAGCAGGTGTCAGTTGGACTGAAAAGGGAGCTAGGAAGAAGGAGGGGAAGCAGTCTGAGGCAGCAGAGCTACTGCAGTGGGCAGGAGACAAGTGAAGGGGTACAGCTGCTTGGGCAGGCGCCCAGAGAAAGATCAGCTGTTGCTGTGGGAGGCTCAGATTCCTTTCCAGGGAGGAGTCACAGGAAGGAGGCATTGCAGCCGAGTGCCATTGACTGAGGGTAACTACAGTCATTCGCAAGGGTTAAAGTAGCCGCCTTTTTGCCTTGCCTCACTTTCCCACCACAAGCCTGAAGATCCACAGTGGTGTTCAATACACTTCTGGTTGCTCTCTGGCTGTATCATTTGCCCCTACCCTTGTTTCCCGTTTACACTATAACTCTCTGTTGCCACTTGTTTAGGGCATAGCTGGCTGGCAACTTAGCAAGTTCAGTGAGGCAGAGGAATGAGCATGCAGCAGTGGGAATGAATGGCCATATGCTGTTTGTTGGGGCGGGGGGAGTGAGATCAGCTTTCCACCAGGGCTCAGAGGGGCTTGCAGGACACCAGCAGGCCTGGCATGCTGGGCTGATGATGGATTGTACAGCCCATCCAGGGAGTTGTCCCAGCTCTATTGCCACTTAAGTGCTGTATTGTACACAGACAGCGCTGCTGTGTTCAGAGCCATGTGTCGATATTAGGCCTGCAATCCTCATTGTTCAGGTGGGAGGGCTGGATGTTGTCTGGGAAGCCGATAGCCCTTCCTGTCTGCCATTGTCTGGGTGTGCACTGCATATGTCTCTCTCATTGCCTGTCCCTGGATAGGAAGCTGTGAAAACAAGAAGGGGTGGTGGTCTGCAACGCAATCCAGCTCTGGAGCTAATGCGCTCAGATACGTGTTCTAGCATTGAGCTCTCTCTTGGCCTGGAGCAAAACCTGGCCTTATCATGGTAACTGGGCATCGTTTCAGGCTGAGGAAATTAGTCCGCCGCCTCCTTAACTCTGAATAAGAGTGGGAAGAAAGGCAGAGCTAATATAGAAAATCTGCCCCGCAGAATTGTCTGTCTGTCTGTGTACCTACCTACCTATTGACCTACCTGCCTTGCCTACCTTACTGCTCTTGTACAACACCTTTTATCCAAGGACCTCATAAAAGCACCTGGCATCTGTGAATGAGTTAATCCTAGCAATACCACTGGGAGGCAGGTAAGTATAATTCATTCCCATTTCACCCATGGAGGCACAGACCAATTAAGCCACTTGGCAAAGCTCACCCAGTGAGCAGCAGCTGAGCCAGAAATTAGATCTCACAGCCTTGACTCCCATGAAGCTTTCTTGCTCCCCAGGACAGATAAATACACATCTGTTTGTAGTGTGCCGATAAATGGATTTGGAGCACGAAGTCAGATGCTCACAAGCAGAGTTGTCCTGGTCTGTGGCCTGTGTCTCACACCCACCTCCTCAGAGGCTTGCGTGCAGTGCCTCTGCTCTGTGCAGTGTATGCTCATCCTCAGCTTTGCAAGGCAGCCACCCCCTTCTCTGGAGCCTCTCCATGTGCATAAGGTCCCCACGTCCCACTCTTCCGGTCCACCTGTTCCCCTGAAGTGTGGTGACTAATCCTCCTTTCTCCAGAGCAAGAATGCGAACTGTCCCCCCTGAATACCTTATGGATTCATTCCCAGAATTTCCTTGTGCTGTGGATGGTTATATCAGAAGCTCCACAGCTGCCCTGTGTCTAGCATTAACTATAATGTTACTCTTCCATAAAGAGAGGTGCTTCCTACAGAGTGGGAGCAGGAAAAATGGTGATAGATAGGGTTGGGAGCAGAAAGTAGAGCAACAGATCAAGCAGGAAGCATGCGGCAAGGAGAAGAAAAGAGCAACCAACAGGGCAAGGGAACAGAAAGCAAAACAACTGAGCAGGCAAGGGAAGGGGATCAGAGTGGCACTTGGAGAGGATGCGGGGTTTACCTGGTGGTATACCTGCCAGGAAGGTTGGCCCCCACTGGTTTAGACTGTACATGCTCTAGAGCCGTCACTGTCTCATGTAGTATGTGTACAGTACCAGGAGACACCGACTGTGGCTGCATGACTGTGATACAAATCATAAATAATAGTAACATGGAAAGAAAACCTTACATCACACAGAGATCTGAGATGCACATTCTCATGCCTGCTCTGCATTCCCCTCTTCCACGCCTTGGTCTGTGCTGTAGGTGGCAAGTTTTCAGGGGAATTAGATAGCACTGGGTGTTGGAAAACGAGTGAGTTCTGAACTCCGGCCCAGTGACTGGAATCTCATATCCCCGTTCCTCTGTGCTATAAAAAGCAACAGGCCTGATTTTGATCTCTGACACCAGTTTTAAACTGGTGTAACAATGTCATTAACTGCTGTATGGTCAATCAGGCTCTGTATACCATGAGCAAACCAAGGCAAAATCATAGAAATCATGGTGGGGAGGACATAGGGGAAAGTCCCATCCCACCCTCCACCCACCCAAAATTAATTCTCTTTGTTTTGTGAAGTAGTCAGAACCATCCTGACGAGCTCTTACCTCAGAAATGTCTTTTCTAGTCTATAAGGTGGAAATCTATCCTGCCTTCTACAAGTCTTTCCTAGCAAAAGGTTAGAATCTTCTTAATTCTCTGTCTCTCATTCTCTAACAAGTGAAACCAATACCACAGCATTTCTAAAAAGTTCTGAATTCTAGGACATTTGATCTAAAAGGACGTAAGATCCAACGCTTTTCCAAAGGGCCTGGACTTCAGGACATAAATGGTAACAAATGGGTTTTCCTTCTAGTG
>NW_005842647.1:816170-820601 GCF_000455745.1 Alligator sinensis | reverse complement strand
AAATGCAGTGGGACCAAAAGAGTTTGTGATCTAGAACAAGTCTATGCAAATATCTGTGCTCTCTAACCCATGCTAATGATCCTATTACACCACAGTGCTAATCAAGCTCTGTAGCCTAGCAGCTATGAAGTGCAGAGAGGCTTCATAAATCACAATGCCTACAGCATTAACCCAAGTCTATCTGCTAGAATCCATATGTTACCATGGTTCTGCAATATCATGGTATTATTTGTTTCATCTCTAAAATCTCATTAGGTTCTTGAAAAGCATGGTTTTTTTGTGATATCTTTTATGGACCAACTAAATAATTGGGAGAACTGCTGGATATGCTGCTGGGCACCATGTGTTCTTTAGGGCTTGGACCTATACAGTTGGTCCATGATATCACAAAAAATCCTTGCCTCTTAGGGTGCCTGTATACACCAAGGGTTTTAATCCTTATTTGAATTAAATAAGTTTATAAAATTTAAACTTGTTTATTTTGGAACGTCGCATCTGTGTTTATACACATTAGGTGTTCAAATGAATTAATCCTTGGAGCATCGCATCTGTGTTTACACGCACTAGGTTTTCAAATGAATTAAGCCAGGTCCCTGGCTCATGCTGCAGGAGAGTGGGACAGTCCAGCACTGACCCCCGGCCAGGACCTCCCACCCACCCTGCGCCCATGTCCTGCCACGCAGCTGTGCAAGCAGGGAGCCAGTAAACCACACAAGAAAAAAAAAAGTGGAAGCAATTCAAAAGCAAAAGCAATTCCAAGGGTGGAACTACAAAAAAGTTGCAGTGCCATGTGGTGGACAAAAAAGCTCATTGGATGTCTTTAAGTGCCTTGTATGCAACAAATCCATGGACGCGATGCTTTAATTCCCGGTGAGCCAAACTAAACTATGTCAGAGGAGTTTTAATTTAATGCACAAGAAAGACTTTCAAAGCATTGGGAAATCCCACTCGTGCAAACAGACAGGCAATTGCAGCACATGAAAGGGCAAAAATCGTAGCATGTACATGAGCCCTTAGACATTTCCTGGACCATCACAGCTACAACACAACTCCAACTCTATTACATTAGGTTTCCAGAAATCGGATGTCTTTTTCCCCAATGTTGCTTACACTGGGTGTATGTTAAAGTCATGTGCTGCAGTGAAAGGTACATTCTTATCGGCTGCTATTGCTTCAGGGCCACTGAGTCAAGAAACCAATGTCAACCTTCTACTCAGGGCAGTGACCACAGGTTTAAAGTCCCTCTTTGAGATAAGAAACCTGAGACTGTTGCCAGTAGAATGATTTTGGAATAGTATCACAGGTAGAGCGGCCCAGCTGGCAGCATTTGCATCGGACTATCGAGCTATGTCTAAAGAGCACTCAGGAAAGTACCTGCAAAACATAAAAGGTGTCTGCTATTGGGAGTGATTTTTAAAATGTTCTTGCTTGCTGCCTTCCAGGCTGAGCTAGGTGGATACAGCCAAAGCGTAGAGTACCGTAATATTCATGAGCATCTCCCACCGGGAGGGAAATCCAATCCAGATTGCTAAATGCTTCCTATCTGTTTTGGGGTTTTTGCACAGATGTTGTCTGAATTGATGTGCAATTCCAGTGCCCTGCAGAGCAAGTTCTGAGTTTAAAAGATCACCATAGTGAGCTACATTCTCTTGTGTCTGAACCACTCCCACTGGCTTCAGAAAGCAGAATGTGGCCTAACGCATCAGGAAGAAACACTGGAGTCTCTCCATGGTTAATTCTGAAGGGAGCTTTCCCATCAAAGCCCCATGCTGGAGAGAGAGACAGACAGAGGGAGGGAGAGAGAAATCTAAACTGATCAGCAGGGCTGGGGGCTTTCCCCAAGGGCTGCTCCTGCCAGTCATTGTCAGCACTCTGAAATATGTCTCGTTTTGCCTCAGATGTTTATGGAACATGCAAATTACCAGCTCTGGGTTTCAACTGCCCATCATACCATGCACTGACAGGTCATCTTCTCAGAGGAATGGAATGAAACATAGCCTTGGCAAATCATTTAAAAAAAAATCAATGCAGGGTTCAATGGTATTCATATACATAGCAGAATAATTTCTGCTGCTGCCAGAAATACTAGATGAAGTTCACTGGCCTGTGGTACACAGGTCAGATGTGATTCTCATAGTAATCTGCTCTGGCCTGAAAACCTAGGAACCCAAAGGCAATAATCTTCCCTGGACTTCCCCCCACCACCCCTTCTTTGTTGTGGCTTGTAATGTGATATCAGGGATAGCAACCCCACGGCTGCCATCTGTCCTGCCAAGTGGGAGACTTTCAACCAACCCAGGCTTTCAGGCCCTATCTCCCTTTTGTAGATATAGATGACTCTCCAGATATTAATGGGATCATCCTAACAGAACCAATTGTATTAATCGTTGTTACCTTACCATATTACTAGACAACAGCATGTAGAGAATAGACTGCGTGTCATAACCCAGAGTTGTGAAAAGGAGAAAGGGTTTGCACCCAAGTTTCTCAGTAGCTGTCCAATGATGGGAGTGAAAGATGGTTTGATAAAAGCACAGTGCAGTGGCTAGCATATCTCTAGGCTGAGCCAACAGAGAGATGGTGTCTGTGGGGCTTGGACCCTCACAGAGCTTAGAATCAACAGCTTCAGGACAGTGCTGGGTTTGTAGGCACTGGTGCAATGCTGTTAATATTAATACTTCCTTTCTCCCACTCTTTGACTGTCTTGTTCATTTATAATATAAGCTCTTTGGGGAATAAAATGAATAGACAGTGCCTGGCACAGTGGAGTTCCACACTCTGTTGTCTAGTAGTATTATAATGTAACAATGATGAACACAATTGGTTTTGTTGGGATGAACATGTGACTACCTGGATAGTCATTTGTATCTACAAAATAGAGCTTGAAATCAAGCCAGACACTTTTCTTCTGAGACTTTATTTTGTTAGGTTTCAGATTGATGTATCCCAGACATGAACCAGCTGAACTTCCCACTTCTGAGAAGAACTGAGATGCGCTATGGAGCCCAGAAAAGAAGGATCATTTACAAAAATGAAGGCAGTTTGTTAAGTTGTGTATAGTTTGGTTCACTTCCTGTTCAGGAAGGTTTGAGCTATATCTTGTTTTCACTTGCTTGGCTTACCCCTATCTGAACATACACTTCATTGTCCTTTGCTTTCTTTGTAAGCAAGTAATGAGCTCCACAGATTTCCCAACACCAAATGTCAGCAAGGACTGGAATAATTCAAGGGGTATGTGTGTGTGGAGCTCAGCCTTACCCTGTGGTCTGAATCCTGTAGACAAAGAGTGATTTCTAGGAGGGGTGGGGGAGCATGACTAAGAGAGGCATGGCAGTGAAGCAATGTATGGGAAAACAGGCATGGTGGTGAAGCAGTGTACGAGATACTATAGGAAGAAGCACAGACATCATTTCCCCCTCTGTGTTCTTCTAGTCTAAACTTTGTAGCATAAACTCCCAACTGAGCTCTGCAGCAGCTGAGGAATGAAACCAATGCACAGGGGCAGCATCTTTATCTGTCCTTGAACAGGGAACTGATGTTTTTGAACTGGGGGGAGGGACAACCTTTTTGATAGGCATGCTACAAATTAGCTCCATACCCTTCCTCCTCGAGGCCACCCCCTTCTTCTTCCCCTGCCAGATCGGCTGCTCTGCTTTCTGTCCTGTGTCTTGTGCTCCTACCCAATCTCTTCTGCTTCCTGTCTGATTTGCTGCTCTGTTTTCTGCCCCCTGCCCTACCTGCCCCTGTTTTGCCTGTTCCATCCTGGGTCTGCTATGTGCCATACATAGGGGCTGCCTGTACCAGTTGTGGCACATGTGTCACAGGTTGACCACCCCTGCTTTAGAGCTAGGATAAGATTTCCTCCACTGAGGACTAGGTTGCAAGACAAACCTTCTGGAAGCACAGACTGAAAGGCACCCTCTTCCTGACCTGCACTGGGGCTGAATCATGTTCTTCCCAGGGAAATCCTGGGCTAGAATGAATTAATTGGGAAGGGGAAGATCTCATGTACAGGTCTATGGGATGTTTTCTTCCCTCCCTGCTCTTTCTCTCCCTTCCCTTTCACCAAAAACCGATGACTGAGCAATGGGTGGATCCTGAGGAAGAGTCACAGGGTAGCCAGGTCCATCTCTAACAGCTTTGTTCAGGCGTCTACCTCCATGGTATTTTTTCAGAGGTGTTCAGTATTGGTTTAGCTCTATTCCCATTGAAGTCAGCGGGACTTTTACTACTGAGGTCAATGGAGCAGAATGCTTTGGACAACATCAGTGACAGTGCAAAGCTGTTCAAATGAAGAGTTCCTGCTGTTACTGGCAGTCCATGCTCCCAAAGCCCCCTCCATTGCCTCCCACCTATCCTGGTCCTTGTACATGCTGGGAGAATGACCTACATGCAGTAGGACCATGATGACACCTTCCTGGCACTTGCAGC
>NW_005842647.1:791648-816046 GCF_000455745.1 Alligator sinensis | reverse complement strand
AGGAATGCCAAATTCACATGTACAGCAGTACTGGGCTCTGGCAGAGCTCCTTGAAGTCTAGGCCCTCCTGGGAGGTTTTTCATTTTCCTTTCTGGAATTAGCTTTAGTGCTGAGGGTTGGTTTTGTGCCAGCAAAACTTCCTCTTAGCTGTGAACCATGCGAAAGGCTCCCAGAGTCTGGTGGATTTGCTTTAAACATAGCAAAAGCCTTGCCAGAAATTATCCTGCCTGGCCACTATCACTTCCTTGAGTGAGGGTGAGGAATATGTCAAGAGGAAGATGACCTTGCTTGAAACCCTAGTTTGCTGGGAGTGGGCATTAACAGCACTGACGCCTCAGAAGAGCAGAATTAGAGCATTAATGTGCATGCCTTTCTCCATCAGTGGGAGATAAAAGCAGGGAGTGGATGGAAATGAAACCTCAGCTGTAAACAGACCCTAAATGCTGGGGAAATCAAGATCAGACATCAAGCATGGCATTTGGCCCAACTCAGACCTTGAGGTCTGAGCACCACTGGATTTTGGCAGAGTACGAACCTTGAGCCTCTCTCTAGGTTTTAGCATTTTTCAGCATTGTAGGAAGAGAGAGTTCCTTTTGCAAAGGTATTGCAGTCAAAAATGCAAGGGAATAACCTGCTTATGCTACATGACAGAGGTTAGTACCTTGGTTTAGTATCTTGCTCACTGGACCACACCATCTCTTCTGCTTCAGGATTTGCTTATTCAAATATGATTTTTAGCATTGCTTGCATGGTTTGCTTTTTGACCCCCATCATGCAGATCTGCTTGCTGGCTGTCCTGAGAGGCAATAGGATGCTTTTGCTGGATGGGAACATACATCAACAATTCCATCCAGTTTTGGGAAAAAGAGAGTTAATGCTGATATGAACTCATAGTTGGGGAGTGTTACTGCAGCCCACAAGAACCCCAAACTCTCTGTAAATGGCAATATGTGGTAGCTGGCGCATGATGATCATAGGAAGGGACAAGATCATCCCTTGAAGAGTGTATGTGCTGCAGAATAGCTCTGTAACCACCAGACCCCTGTGGGCTGCAGCGAAGGAATGACTGCAATCCCTCCTCCAATCACTCCCTTCTTCGGTCCTTCTCTCTCTCAGCTTATTAGCTCCATGCACAGGGATCTATCATGTAACAATGCAGGCTCAGCCTTCTGTTCTCTTATCCACCCCATGGAAAGCATGTGAGGAAGAAAATGGAGGGGGGAGGAAGGAGCCAGAGAATAGGGTGTGGTGGTGAAATCTTGGATTCTGCTCTACACTGAAGTCCATGTTCTCCCCTTGTCCCTCTATGAGAGAGCTCTGGGCAGGCAAAGGGAGGGAGGTGGACTGCAGGTCAGATGGGGTAAACAGCTGTTGTAGCTGTAACAACTTTTTTTTTTGGCCCCAGTTCCCTAGGGGAGAGCACATCCAGTGGAGCTTTTAGGGAAGAATGGGGAAAGGACCAGGCTCTGTCCCAGTCAGATACAACATAGCCATTCCTTGGCCATGGAGTATCTGGTCCATTCTAATATGCTTAACCATGCCTTTTGATGGGACGGTGTCTGGGGTCCAGTCACACTCGCTTCAATCCCCTGCGAGGCAGCTCACAGTATAAGGAAGTTCAAAATCAGACCCACTGCATGAGCGTGGCTGCCCAGATTTCCCCTTTCTTCCACTTCCTTTGCCTTTTTACAGGCACCATGAACTCACCGTCCTGTGCTCAGGGTATATTCACAGCTGTCTCTGCAGCAAAAGGTTAGGGTGTAACAAAAGTTAGGAGTTCAGAGCATAAGGGCGGACTGAGAAACATAAGGGCTGGAGCAGGGGAGGGGAGGGTGTGCAACGGAAGAGATTTTACACTGTCCTGTGACAGACTACTTTTAAAGCAAACAGGCCCTCTGCGGTGGGGGTTTCATAGGAAATGAATATCAAATGGGCTCTAACATCAGTGCAGTTTCTAGACCTATTGCATATTCACTGTAGTGTACATTAGTACCAGAGCATAGATTCCCATCCCCTCATGCTTGCAAACTATAGATAGTGGGGAGGTGACAACCGTGGACAATTTGGTTCCTCGAGCATTAACTCACCCGTGAAACAAATGTGGGTTTAGTTCCTTGTGCATAATACTCTGCTTCTTCCAAAAGCTCCTGGATAGGATGACAATAGCAGTGCATGGTGAGTGCAGTCAGTCTGGAGTTACATGGGTAGAGACAGAGCCTCCTTCTGTAGTATGCGGGTCTACTCTGCACCACCAACTACAGCTGGGTGTAAATTTTCCAGCACACAGTACATTTTCTGGAAAACACACTTGTGAAGTGACCGGACCAATTCGCCAAATCTCACGTGTTTGATCTGGAAACACAGGGAATGAAATTTTGGAAAAGCACAAACATTTTGTTTCATTGTTTTCAGAATGAAACACTGTAACTTTCTATGAGCCTAACTTTTGGTTTTGAAATGGTGAGTGGGTTTCAAGGTTGACCTAAATCAGGGCTTTTCAACCTTTTTGGATCAGTGTACCCCTGGCAGCCAGATGCGGAGCAGTGCACCAACAGCAGCCGGACATGGAGCGGGGGGGGAGGAGGCGGTGGCACATGGTCGAACACGGAGCAGGGGTGGCAGTGTGCGGCTGAATGCAGAGCAGCAGCTGTTGCGTGAGAGCTTTACCCACTCCCCTGTGTTCAGCCAGGTGGGTGGCACCTGCGCGGCAGCATGGGACGGTGTGTGGCAGCGCTCCATCCCTGCCTACGCATACCCCCTAGGGCCTTCTCGCGTACCCCCGGGTGACAACCCCTGACCTAAATGTTCAAATAAATAAAGCTATAAATGATGACATCACCCCAAAACTGAAATAAAACATTTAATTTTGGGTCAGACAAAATATTTTAGATGATCCAAAATGAATATTTATTGTTTGAATTTTACTGTGAAAAATCAAATGTTTTCCTTTTGCATCAACCCGAAATGATTTTGGGGGGGATTTTTTTGTTTGCCTGCCAAAAAAAATCCATTACTCCCACAGCTCTACTGCCAGCCCTCTGAATTGCTTAAGCACTGAAATTCATCCAGGCCGTTCCAAAGTTTTGGTAAAAAGTGTACACTTTAGAGGTTCTGTTTGTGACATACAGGAGAAACCACTGACTGGGGGTCATCTGGGGCTGTCCTCTGTGGCCCTTATTCCCAAGGGAAGCATGACCGAGGCCTTCAGTGTGCTGGCATTTCCCTACTGCTGGAAGGACTTCTGAGGCAATGGAGCAGTGCAATAGAAAGTTTCCATCTGCATATTTATGGCAAGGAGTCTATAGGGGCGTTTGGCAAACTGTGATGCAGTTTAGTCGCCGGAGAGTCCTGTTTGCTGGGTTACAGGGCAAGCTTGCATAATATCTTTTCATTGAACAGAGAAGTCGTATCAAACAGAGAAGTCATTTTAGCTTGTTTTCCCTGAAACAGTTGCTCTTGGTGTTACTGTCCTCTGTTCACATTCCACACAGCCGGTTCAGAAGATGTAGCGACAGAATAGCGAGCCGGTGAGGTCATGGAGAGAGAATTAGTCACATCCAACTGGGAAACGGAGAAGGCTACGAATCAAAGTTACTTGGCAATGGAGCAGACTGTCACACCGTTCCTACTGCAGCCCTTCTGAGATCCCCTAGAGTCCCGTTGTAATTCTTCCCAACTGGAGTCCCCTTGGCAGTGCCAGGGGAACTATAAAAATCCTACTTGCTTTGGCACAAATGTGGTCCTTCCTCCTTACGACTGGGTCAGTCCAGGGCAGATGGGGTTAAGAGACTTTCTGAATCAGAGACTCTATCAAGTGCTGTCACAAAAAGCGGGGGAGGTCATAGTGGCGTTTAATGAATGACTTCATTTATATATTGAAGGAAAAAAAACAACAACACGGTGGCTTCCTGCCAGGAGCAGAGACAACTGTTTCTATGGGAACTGTGGAGAAAACAGTAAATATGAGTGTGCAATGAATAAAGAAGGGATTTTGTAGGTCCCGTGTTACTGGTAGCTTCATGCTCTTTGTTCCTGCTTGCAGCAAGGTGGGGTGGAGGGAACCGGATGGGTGAAGGCGGGTGCAGTTTAATTTATCTAATTTCATTTAAAAAAAACAAAACGGGTACTTTAAGAGCTGGGGTGTGACATGCAGGGGATGCCCCATCTCATGGGACAAGGAGAAATGAGGTTTGATGCATGCACTGTAACATTGTGACAGGCAACACTACTCTCTGTGCACATTCAGTTCTCCTTGGCAGCTCCTTGGAGGCTTTTGACATGCGTTTTGTGTGCTTTAGTAGTGCAGAGGGATGCCAGTGGATTTTGAATGGAGGTGAGTTTAGACACATTGTTGGCTAGGGAACATACAGAAAAAAAGGTTAGAAAACAAGCCAGTCAAAGAAACACAAAATAATCTGGCCAAGATTTTCAAAGGCAACCATTGCTTTTGGGTGCCCAGCTGGAAACATGGCAATGGGGGCACTTGTCTGTGGAAAACACTGTGCAATAATTTACACTGAGGCAGTGCGTTTAGGTAGCTAAGGCACCAGATGGTAAGTAAAAAGATTTTATTCCCTGTATTATACTCTGTCAGTCACTTGTATAACCTTGGACAAACACAGCTTGCCTCAGTTTCCTTTCCTCACCCTGTCTCTGCCTTGTTGGTTTAGACTGTAAGCTCTTTTTGGGGTAGGGAGAACCTCTCAGTGGGACTGTCTAAACGCATATTGCACCGTGCTTGTTAAAATTAGAGCTTGTTGGAAAAAACTTCAGGGTACCATTTTCATTTGGAAAATGCAGTTCAATCTAATGGAAATATTGAATGAAACTGAGCCAATGTTGCCAATATTTCATTTGGGGGAGGGGGACAGGAAAAATTATTCCAATACTGTAATATCCTGTTTTGACCTTTCACAATGGAACATTTTGAGGGGTTTTTTAAATTTTGAAATGGTTTTTAATTTCCAAATATATATAGATTTTGTATTTTGTTGCTTAATGTAGACGGGTGTGTGTGTGTATACATGCATCCTTTGGCATCCATCGAAACTCAAAAACTTATTACAAAAGGATATATGTGTGTATGTGTGTGCACTAACAGAATACAAAATAAAAAGGCAAAGCTGACATGAAACATTTCAGTTGATTTTGCTAAAAAAAATGAGGGTGGTTGTTTTTTTTTCCAGAATTTTCTTTTTTGGAAACATTTTCAACTATTGGAGTTTTATACCGGATCAGAGTGAAAATATAATTTGATATCTCAAAATCCTGTGTAAAATCAACTTGCATCTTTGCACAATCATAGATAAAATAATCTAAGTCCTTCTGTGAACACTTACTTTGATTGAGGGACTTATTTCAGTTTAGCAGACACCTAGCAGACACCTATTCTTTATTGATTTTCAGAGGTGTAACTGGTCAGTTTTGTTCTCTGGGCAGTTTTGCACCCTCCCACACCTGCACCCTGAACCTTTTACCTTTTTTGCTGTGGCCGGGGCGGGGGCGCAAAATAGCAGCGGCACATGGTGTGGGAGCTGCTACTGGAGGTTCATTGAGGCTGGGGGAGATGTCACATCTTTTTTGGTGCCTACATGCATGTCCAGCAGCCAAAAAACTCACCAGTTTTTGGCGGCAGAAAAAGATGGCATCCCTCCCAGCAGCAACAAAACTTTGGCTGCTTCTTTTGCACTGCACACCCTTTGAATGGAGGTGAGTTTATCACTGTCTCTTCTCTACACTCCCCAGTGTTGCAGCTGGAATTGCTGCATGGGGATGGAGGGGAGGATGGGCATCTCCCTAGCAATTCCCCCCACCCCCACATACACCCTAGGCAGTGCCTGCGGCTCATGCCCCACTTGCCCACCCATCCTTACACTACTGTTGATTTGACTAAACTGAAATGGGCCTGGTGTGAACCATTTTTCCCATCCTGTCTTTTGAACTAGTTTAGTGAACTTAGCTTCAAATGGCATCTTCAGTTAGACAGGTACCAGGGTGTGTAGCTACTAGCCCCATGTGAGTGTAGAGTACCTAGCCAAATGGGCTCTCGGGCATGACAAAAATCCTGCATCTCTTTGCTAAAAAATCAACACTTTGCTGAAGACAATTTGCAAAAGTATCTCCAGGGGGAGCTTTCTCCTTGCTCGTTCTAGTTCTGCTTTCAGTATGGAGCCCTTGCTAGCTTGGCGGGTTAGACTAAATGGGAGTCATCTTTGGCAGCAGTGGGCCTGGGTCAATGTTGCAATGAAGCAAAAATTTTGGAGAGCCCGCTGGGTTAGATGACTCAGGTCTTGCTCAATTACAGTTGTAATCTAGAGTCCTCTGGAAGCAGCAATCTTGCTGGCAAAGGCTGGGCTGAGGCCACACTTGTTGGGCCACTGAGACATAGTCTACTTTCATAGCTTGTTCCTCTCGCACAGTATTCAGCCTGGTGCTGAAGCCACGTGGAGGGGAGGAGCGGATGCCGTGCTAGAATTCATGTTATCACCAGTGTAGGAATGTTGCACTGGCTTATCGTTTCCTCTGGGATCTGAGCAGTCGTTCTGCTGACAGAGGGTTTATTATCTGGTGGTTGAGACATTGTGGGAGAAGCCAGGCCAGGATTTTCTTCTATGCATGGGAGGAAGGAAACAGTACAGAGCAGAGCTAGAGACCCGCTGAGCGATAGTGTCTGGTACCCTTCTACGACATTCCCTGCACCATTGTAGCAAGAGAGCAGCCTGGCACCGGCAGTCTGATTAAAAGGGAACAGTGTGGTTCGTTACGAAAACACGTCAAGGTTTCCTCCACACACAGCCTCTTTCTGGGAGATGTTGGGATCTACGACCTTGGAGCTGGGTTTCTCACAGCACCAGTCAACCACTGAGTGCCAGGGCCTGGCCTTTCTCAGAGTTAGTCTGTGTTTAGATGTAACAGCTTACATTTTTTCAGAGTTAGTATTGCCAGAAGGTGTAGAGCTAATGGCACTGAGGACTGACATCCTGTCTTGGGCCTGGGCCTAGGGTGGAATCTGGAATTCAGCAGACCATGAAGGCCTCCTCTACCAAGCCTCTGGGCTATGCCCAGGAAGGGCACAATGAAGCACATTCTTCCCACTCACTCCTATTCCCCATATGCCAAATCCCGCAGATGAGGCAAAGAGCCCACTTAGAGTAACCCCCATCAGACATCAGTAAGTGCTCTTGAGAGAGAGGGCCTAAGAGCTGTGGTAGTTGCATGGATCAGGGATATGCTAAGGTGGCTGCATTGCCTCATTTGAGAGATCTGCAGTGCTCAAAGAAGCAGTGAATGGGGGTGGAGAGTCTGTGCCTCATGGTGATAATCCTGGTCACAATGAGGTGTTGGCATAGGAAAGCAATAAAGTCCCTTTAAAGTGCTTCAGTGCAATTCTGAACTGGGGCTTTTATCCACTGAATGGCTACACAGCAGCTGTCAGCCATGCTGTTCTGCCAATGCACTTTAAAGCTAGGGACAGACATTCAAAAAGCTTGAGCCTGAATTGGTTCAATCTTTGCAGGTTAGTCTAACGTGCCTAGGTTGAACCAGTCTGCAACTGTACAGACATTCCCTCTGAACTGAGGAAATGCAGGCACATGCCTGCAGTGGTTCAGCTTAGAAGCTGGGGGGTGCTAGAGCAGCCCTCTCTTTATTTCTATATTGCTGAACTGAAAGGGGGTGGGGGGGGAATGGCCAGGATTATCCCAGCAGGATAATCTGATTAAGGAGGGGTGTAAATCCCCACCCTGCCTGCACCATCCCAGGCTTTTCCCTGCTCACTGCTCAATGGGTGAGAGTGTTACCAGCTCCTAGCCCCTGGCTAGAACTCTGAGGCAAAAAGAAGGATTTCCCTGGAGCTTGGGGTTTCCCTTTACAGAAGTGCCCCTTTCTAGGAAACGGCAGTAAATGCTACTGGGCTTAAAATGGGAATAGTTGGCAGTGGGAGTCCTGTTTAATGCTTCAGCAAACCACTGGGAAATGGGGTTGTCCTGGAAAGAATGAGACATGGGGTCATTTGAGGACTATCTACAAAGCTGTTCCATAGGTGGTGTCACCCAACCCCTGTGGAGGGATCTGGTCCCATCATCCTGGGTCTCATTCTATAGGCTTGACTCTGCACAAGCACATACTAGTTTTCATCGTGCAGCATTTCTACAAGTTGCTCCACTGGCTTCTATGGAAGCTGCTTGTTTGGATATGTGCTCCTGGGTATAAGCATAGTTTGCAGAAAGCTTTCTCATCTCACACTCTGCAGTGTTATGTATCAACCTGAGCATTCAGGATGTTTTCCCTTCATTCCCATGTGTGTCCACGGAAGTGGGCGGACTGCCTAAAGAGCGCGTTTTCCTTCTGTTTTGCAGGATGACGACACAGTGGAGTGTGGAGGATGAGGAGGAAGCAGCGAGGGAGCGACGCCGAAGGGAACGGGAAAAACAGCTCCGGTCCCAGGCAGAGGAGACCTTGAACAACACCAGCTCTTGCTCAGAGAATGAAGTGCCCTCACAAGAAAACCAGTAAGAAGAGCTTGAGTATAATTCATTGTGTCAACATGCTTCATCCAATAGCTTGGGCAACCTACGCCGATGCAGGTGTTTATTTCTGTCACCCACTAGCGATGACTTAGCCACGTGCAGTGGCTGTTATGTTTTCTAACCACTGGCTACTATGATTTGATTAATGGATAACCTAAATTGTGTCTAGAAGAGCTTGGGCTTTTAGTTGAGGAAGTGGAAGCTCATGCTGTAAAAGCCAGAAGTATTAAATTCACTCCCAGGCTAGGGCAGAAATTACACATAAGCTGGTATAGGTGATTGGAAACCAGTTCAAATCTGCAACATAGCAGAAGTTCAGTGTGCATAAACTGCTTTCAAAATGGCTGAAACTGATTTAAGATAAACCTGGACAGATGTAGTATCCAACTTAACTGATTTAGGTTAAATTGGTTTATTGAACTTCTGTCCCAGATCCCCTGCAGATTCAAGTGAACTCACAGGCCCCCAGCATCCCAGGATGGCTTTGCACCACCCCTGCAAGCTCCTCTTGCAGGATGGGCAGCCTAGCCTTGGTCCAAGCTGTCTGCTCCAGCCAAGCAGGGAGGCATGCTCTAGCGCCCCTGGCTTGTGCCCTGAGCCACTGCAGGCATGTGGCTGTATTTCCAGAATCGAAAGTGAATGTCTGTTCACTTATTGATTCAACCTACACAGTTTAGACTAACCTGTGAAGTTTGAAACAACTCAGCCTTGGGCTTTTTGACTGTCTGTACTTAGCCCCTGACACTGGCAACCCAGTCGGCATGGCAGTTTCACTTTTTTAGTTGATAAATTGGGGCAGTTCTGTAAATGTTGAGCTAGTTCAATGATTGTCAACCAGGGTGCTGTGGCACCCTGGGGTGCCTTGAGAGCCTTCCAAGGGTGCTGTGGGATGCCACACAGTGTTACCACTGTTATATATGCCAGCATGATTCATAAAATAATCCCAGAAATGTTTAATAGAAATTCATAGTGTTAGAAACATTTTGCCCTGCTGTGGTCCTCCTGAGGACTTTGCATCAGGAGTACCACCCTATTATTTTTCTCTGGTTCAAAAATGCATGAAAGCTAAGAGCTGGCATTTCTGAGGTGGGCCTTGAGTCTAAAAAAAGGTTGAGAACCACTGAGCTAGTTCATAAGGCCTATTTTGCAAGGCTGTTCAGCACATGATTAACTTTCAGCATGTAAATAGTTTCAGTGGACTGCTTGAAAGTTAAGCACTTGCCTATGTGTTTTGTAGAATCATGGTTCAGATCAGTAGGAAAAAATGAAGTTAGTAAAGAAAAGAGATTGGGAAAATTGTGAACTCGAATGTTTTAACCAGTCTATAAGGCCACAACCCTTCAAGCATAAATGCAGCTATTTAACTTTGCAACTGGGATGGTAATAAAGTTCAGAGCATAAATAAGATGTTGCCAGATGTGGTCCTACTTTCATAGAAAAGCAACAGATTCAACAATCCATTATGGAAACATGGGGAAATGTTTTCATTTTTCTCAGGAGAAAACAGGATTTTTTTTCCCAAGAAGATTCAAGTTTTTGTTGTATTTTTGTTGTGAACAGTTTGAAAATTCATGAAAAGAAGATAAGGCAGCGGTGGGGAGAGCAGGGCAGGAAACAGGAAAAAAAAAAGGGAAAAAAATAAACCAGGTGTTTTTTCTTGGGGGTTATTGTGAAAGCTTGTCTGATACTTTGTTATATATAATACAGTTTGTTGACAGCTTTTGGCAATTTAAAAATAAAACAATCAGGCTGGGATTTTTTTTATCTGTTTAATGGAGGGAGACAGCCCTCTCGTCCCTGACCCTGATGGGATTTTGTACCTTATCCTCATTTTTCATTAGTGTTGATAGATTTGCATTCCTTGCCCAGTCAAAATCACGGAGATTGATTTTACTGGGAGTTTTAAGTGTGCTAAAAATGGATTGTGCTCTGAAGCCAAAAATTTTCTGCCTGGGTGCCTAATGCTGGTATCTGGATAAATTTAAATGCCTAAATAAAAACTCCATATTTGCCAAAAGGTGATAAACACCCTGCATTCCTTGCTGTGTTCATTAGGGTTTGCTGGTGTTGAGAATCTCTGAAAGTCAGGCCACTTATATTGAAGTTCATTAATGGGGATTAAAAGCCTAATTTTAGGCAGCCAAATCTGAAATTTCTGGTCTCAGTGACCAAGGACCATCTGAGAGCTTATGCTGAAGTAGGAGTCAGCAATAAGCAAAGTAACTCAGAGTAGCAGCATATAGGTCATGGTTCTTCCCAGGTAGTCAGACCATGCAACTTCTCTCATCTGCTAAAGGTAATCTTTTAGCTCAAGTTGTAGAGGCCTTTTTTTTATATATTCAGAGGTTCTGGGCTCAGTTCTCCATTCAGGGTTATTGTTTCAAAAGGAGATGGGGTACAGAGGTTTAGAGAGACTGCTGGAAAACTTCTAGGTGTCTTTTCTATAAGAATGGGCCAAAATCAAAACCTCTTATTTATACACCTAGAAACCCTGGGGACATTGGATAACAAAATCTGTTCTCCCCTCAGACAGGGATGGCCTGCTGGTCACCTTGGGCTCCTATACACATGTGCGGAGCCTCCTCTGACGCACTGGAAATCCAGCGCATTGGAGCAGATTCAAATAATTGAGTCTGCTGGAGCACGGAAATTGATGCGCTCCAGCAGCCTTCCACGTCACATGTATCAGCATCCCTGCACCTCTCTGTGCTGAAAAAATGGTGGCAAGGCTCTTTGAAATAAAACACGTTCTATGAGTTTTAGTTCAATGTGCCCTGCTGCCATTTTTTCAGCATGGGGATGCTGATACACATGATGCGCAGGCACTTTTAATTAGCACAGCCAGGGTTGGATTAACTTTTTAGTGGGCCCTAGGCAAACAAACTTGTGGACCCCTATTTAATACTGTATATTTATATTACATTTTTCACTCAATAATTATAATATGTAAAATAAGCACAACTGGGCCCCTTCTTCACTTAGGGCCCTAGGCATGTGCCTAGTTTGCCTATGAGTTAATTCAGCCTCGAGTGCAGCTCGCTAATTAAAACATCCAGTGCCATGTCCTGCAGCACATGTAAAAATGCCCCTTGACTTCTGGCCTGCATGGATGAACTTTATCCAGCCTCTTTGCTTTGCTGTACAATCATACTGCTAGCACTAAGCTGCTGTGCCGTGCCTTCTCTAGCTATACTTCCTTCTCTCCAGCCATTTCTTGACCCTTCTGCAGCTGCTGATGACCACCTGGGCTAGCTTGCTCAACTAGGGTCAACATGCCATTAATCTTCCATAAGGCTTTGCTTTCTCCCATATAAACACCCCCCGCCCCCCCACAACTCCTTACAGTGACTCATTCTATTCATTGAACTGCTGTTTCTGTAAACAGGCCCTCATCATTTCCTTGGAGTGCAGGGCTTCGTGCAGGCAAAAAAGAAAATATGGGTTCTGGGTACTCTTCCAAACAGCTGCAATAGCTTCCCTGTAGATCTAGATGCTGGAGTGGTGCCAATCCATTTTTGTGCTGAGAGGCTGGAGTCCCCTATTCCTTGCTGTCACCTCATTATATTTCTCCAACCCAGCGATTTTTGGAATGGAGACCAGGCTGTGAAATCACAATTGCCCCCAAATCTGACCTTTAACCCATGTCCCAAGCACATCTTGGAAACATCAGAGATCTGTAGTTGATATTCTTGAGCATCATAGTGGAGACAGGCAGCATCTGGAAGTTCCCTTTAGATACAGAGGTGGGCATTCTACCACCCATGGAGCCACTGGATCCAGGCTACAGAGAGCTTTACCCATGCTGCGGTTGGGTGGCAGGGAGAAGTGGCAGTGGAAGCTGGGTCATAGCTTGGACCTGAGCTGGGCCTTCTGCCCAAAAACGTTGCTGGCTGCTGCTGTAGAAGCTTCCCCATGAAACAGAAATCTCCCTCTGGGAAGCAGAACTGGCTGCGGGAGGATTTTCGTGACAGGGAGTGACTGCAGTAGGCTGTGCTCGCAGAAAGGTCACTAGGGCTAGGGACAGACATTACACATAAGCTGGTTTCAGTGATCAGAAACTGGTTTAAACCTGTAACAGAACAGACATTCAGTGCACATAAACCAGTTTCAAAATGGCTGAAACTGGTTTGAGATAAACCTGGTTGAATGTAGTATCAGACTTAACTGATTTGGCCCAAACCAGTTTATACAATGTCTGTCCCAGATCCCTTGGTTTAAATTAAACCAGAGTCCCCCAGCATCTCGGCATGCTCTCTGCTCCACCCCAGCAAGGCTGGCCCCACCCCTCTATTCCCCAGCCAGAGCAGGGACAGGCAGGGGCAGGGGTCTGGCCAGGGAGGGGTTTAATTCCCCTCTCTCTATCCTACTGGCAGGGACCCAACCCGGTCTGCAGGGTGCTCCCCACTTGCTGCTGCAGCGCCAGGCACCATGGCCCCTGAGGCAAAGGGGCACAGGGAGGAGAGTTAGTCTCCCTTCTACCTCCACTGGCAGCTGGGTCTGCCCTCTGTTGCCACCGTGCTCCCTGCCCCCCACCCCAGTGGCCCTGCCTGGAGCATGAGCTTTCTGCAGCGTGAGTCCCTTCTCGGTGGCGGCCACTCTGTGGAGCACGGCAGTGCTGTGAGGAGCTTGCAGGGCTCTGGCCCACTCGGGACCCCAGTGCTGCTGTGCACAGCCTGCCACAGCTCTGCCAGCCCCACAGTGCAGTGCCCCTGCTGGGAAGGGGCTCGCACTCCCCTACATTATGACAGAGGCTGCTGTTCCCAACAAGGGCCCTGCCCCCTCCTGCTGTAGCGGTGGGGCGGGGGCATGGCCAGATGCTGGCTGTCAGGGCCCCTTGGGGTGGGGGAGCAGGGAAAAAGATTATTCCTTCTCCCTCCGTCAATCAGTGGAGGAGACAGCAGGGAGCCTATTCTGGGGCAGGGAGTGCGGTGGCAATGACGGGCAGACCCAGCTGCCAGTGGGGGTAAAGGGGAGACTAACTCTCCTCCCTGCCCCACTCTGCCTCAGGGGCCATAGTACCCTGCTGCTGCTGTTCCAGCTTCTTGAATGTCTGTTCCTAGCCTAGAGGACCTGTGCTATTTGGTACAACCTAGGACTGTGCTGTTCTTTGCAAGTCAGTCCTCTAGGAATAGGCACATATGCCTACCATCTCTAGTGCTCCCACAGTACAGCTGGCAACAGTCATTGGCAAGGCCATTCTCTCCTCCTTCCCATGGGATGCAACTGGTGGCCAGCAGGGAGCTCCTGAATAGCCATAGCGGAGGATGGATTAGGGCCACAGTGAGCACTCTTGGCCCATGGCAAAGCTGCCCCTGTGACTGCGGGGACCAGTAGTTTGGAGAACGGTGTTCCCTACTTCTTCCTGCATTGATTCAGACATTTTTAAATGGTAAGATGAAATTTGTAACTGCATTTGCAATTTGGGGCCCAACAATTTGGGGTACTGAGATCCCAGGGACTGGGAATGCAGGAGAACAACATTATGCTCTAGAGTCTAGCGTGTGTAAGAACAATGACTTTTAACCTGCAAGGAAACCAAGCATAACACAAAGCAGCAGCTCAAGGAACTGGAACAGCCTCAATTCCCTGAAAGAACAGGTTGGGAAGTGAGACTGTACCCACCACAGAATATTTCTTCTCAGCATTATTTTCCTCCAAATACAGCATCAATTTTTTGGCCAGATTTTCAAGTGATTAACACTTCAGCTTTTCCAAGGAGCTTAGCTTCTATTTAGGAACCAAAAACAGTAGCCAGATTCTCATAAATGCTTAGCATCACCTCTGGTACTAGAGAGATGCTGAGCACCTTTGAAAAATTAGCTTATTGCTTTAGGGATCCCAAACCCAACTATGTGGGGGCAGGATTTCTGGAAGCCTCTGGCTTCTGAGAACATTGGTTTTGGATTTCTTAATGTTTCATAAGCTACCAGCTCCTTCCATGTTTTTCATAAAGCACCAGCTGCGGGAGTCAAGTTAATATGAGAATTTCAACTTTTATTAAAAAAAAAAAAGGATTTTTTTAGCCCTCACAGTATCAGAGGAAGACTTGAAAACATGATGCGAGGGACATCCTTCCAGCTCAAAAGCCAGTAGGAAATGGAAAAAAACCGCCTTCCCCATTTATTATTTATTGGTGATTTCATCGCTTAAAGCCAGCCTTGTGACTTGGAGGGGCCTGGCTTATAACTCCTTTAGTATTTGGAGTTGACCATCCTATGTCTTAAGGCTCTCACATGGGGTCACCAAAGACCTAGAGAATGGTGAAGCAGAGAAACAAAAAATGGGGCCAGACTCCCTCTTCAGCAGGCATATGTGAGATGCAAAGGAGCTGCTCCTGCCTCTGGGTGGCTGTGTGCTGGGGTTTGATGTGCTTTTGTGTTCAGCCATGGCTGTGGCATTAATCATAGCTCTGGAATGCTCTCTGTATACTCTTTGGGCAGGATGATAAGCTTTACAGCCTCTTGCCAGCGGGTTAAGAAGTGCTTTTCCCCTTTTCTTTTTTAATGAATGAAAAGAGCTTTTCCCTCCATGGTAGAACCCCAGGACATTTTTCCTGAGATGAAGCTTCTCTTTCTTGGCTTTCCCCGCTACTACTCCTTCAAGGCTTTGTAGGAGGCAAAAGAATGAGTGCTTAGCTGTGCCATCTTAACAGTGGGTGAGAAACCGCCAACAAATGTGTTCTCAGGGGCACTTGAACATGCTGTTATGAATCCATGTGGGAAAATGGCTATATGAAAGTGACACCTATTGACACCTTGACTTCCACCACAGCAACATTCAACCCTTTTGAGTCAAGATCTGCTTAGTTTGCTGGTTAGCAGAAGGTTGAAATACTTGCTCTAACAGTGAAAGGTCAGTAAGAACCCCAAAGCAGCAAGCCAGGTTGTCTTCTGTCTCATACCCCACCACTTGTAGCTGTTGTCCACAAACTGGTCCCTTAATCCTTGCTGGGGGTAATAAGGCACGGAGTGGAAGACTTGTAAGTAAGTTTAATGCTGACATCATAGAAATCATAGAGAAGCAGGGCTGGAAAGGATGTAGACGGGTCATCTAGCCCAACCCCCTACCTAAGGCAGGATCATTCCTATCTAAACCATCCTATACAAATTCATAATTTAACCTCTTAGTAAAACTGTCAACCCCACAGGTAAAGCAAGGGAACCACAACACCCTACTTTTGTACAAGGTTATTAATATACCCTCAAGAGATCTCAGGTAGAGTGAATATACACTGATGGTTTAAGGATCTTAAAGTGTCTGAGCACCCTCATGCAGCTCTGAATGGATAGGGCACCTGTGTCCCGTTACACAGGTGTGGAATTGAAGCCCAGAAAGAATGTCCCTTGTGCAAGATCAGGCAAGAAATCTGTGGCAGAGTAGGGCATTGGACCCAAGTCATGGACTAGGGCTTTCACTACTGGACCATCCTTCTTCTCTGATTCATCCTCCTTCATCCATTGCCTTGCACATTGTGCTGTCATTTCCACCACTGCATGTGTGGGTAGTGAAGTACTTCTGTTCTGAGTTGGTTATGTGCTGCACTAGTTTAAATGGTTTAGATGAATGCTGTAGGGCAAAGGTGAACTAGGTTTCTAAGGTTTTGAACTAGTTATTAAGGCAAACCTAGCCTGAAGGCTGCTCTACCTTATACCCAGTTTCTGTAGCAACAACAGTCAGCTAGGGATTGGTAGAAACAGAGAAGACTGGTCACCCTCCTTTTCACATCAGAAGTTGGGGGGGAAGTGCAGGGTGACTACACTGTTTGAGTATCCCCCATCTACTAGAGGAAAGTTGAGAGAGCCTGGTGGTCTCCCCTTCAATGGAGAATGATGCCTCCATTTAATAGAGAATGAATGCAGAGTTCAGGAATGGCTCAGGCCCCAAAGCTATGACTGTCTGAGGACAGCAACTGTTATTAGAGGGAGGTTGTGATTTCCAGTTTGGTGCTAAGAGAAGAACAAGGTTCAGCTTGATCACTGTATGCCAGCTTTCCCATTCCATTGTGCACATCTTTCTTCTGCTGTGTTTCAGGTGTGATTTTAAGCCCTCTGGGACTTCAGAGCTGGAAGAAGATGAGGGATTCAGTGACTGGTCACAGAAACTTGAGCAGCGCAAACAGAGGTGAGTAGTGGAAAGCACATGAGAGGAATTAACATGCCTAAAAGGGACCCAGGGAGCAGTGCCTGCTTGCAGAGGGGAAAGGAAAAGCAGTGAAGGGGCTCTTCTAGATGAGGTGGTATCTGGCTGAGTCCAAGCCTAGAGCCTGATGGGTGACAGCTGTAGCAGGAAGTCTTGAGCTCAGCCTGAACTGCAGGATGAACAAGTCAAGGCAAACCCTCTGCCAACTATAAACTTGACCTGTCATGGAGACAGAGGCTTTAACTACTTCCAAACTCTGGGGAAACTTGGATCTAGATTTAGCTCCTGATTTTGTTAGACTGTCCTATCATACACTTTCAGGAAGCAAGCACTTTTTGCCTTTGCTAATCTATATCTTTAAGCCACTTGAGCTGCTACAAGAGGTGAAATGGCCTCCAGGCGTAGGAGATTGCTTTCTGGTGCAAGCCAAAATGGCCATCAAGGTATGTGTTATGGTCACACCCCAGCCTAACTTGCTTCTGGCATCTCCCCTAACCCCAGGGACTGTGGGAGAGAATAGACAGTGTTGAGTCATTAGAGATGACTCAACATTGTGCTTGGTTCTAGCATGCTGCTCAGACTCACTACACAGTATTGGAGGTGGGACTGAATGTGACTGGTCTCAATTCTATGCTGAGCTAAATTCAAACCTTTCATTGGGTTAATTTGATGCTCAGCTTTGGCCTTTGTGATGCAGCTTTGTTGTTAATATGATGTTGCTGTTGGAATTTCTGTCTTGAGATGGGCTCCTTTTCTCCAGAAGGCTGAAAAAGCTGCAGAGTTGATAATGCAACAAGGAGCTGAGAGAATTATAGTTTTATCTATATATTTTTTCCAAACATTTCAACTCCCTTAAATCTGGAACTACTCTCTTCCCCTTTAAAACCTCCATCCTGAAGATACTTGCACATGTGCTTAGCTTTGTTCACATGACCATTCTCCCTAAAGTCAAACAGATTTGTGAGATCATAACCTTAAGTACAAGTGGATCCTTTTCTTCTCTAAACCTGCACCTCAGTCTTCCTTCCTGCAGTGGCTTCTCCATATAAGATGGCCTCTGCTCAGTGTGTGAGTGCACAGATGTATGTCTTCTCTTTAGTGGAGAGTATTTTCTGTTTTTGGTGGTCAGACATGTTGCATGTTGTCCTCCTTTTCTTCCTAGAAAATGCTTTCTGGTTGGAGAAACTTTAGTGGGGCTGCTGAACAGCAGCTGGGAGAGGGAAAATTGGAAACACCTGCAGCAGGTGATGCTCAGCTAGGGGGTGTTCCCAAATAGCTGTAGCAGGAAAGCATTTAAATCAAGTTAGCCTAGGCCTAGTAGGCTTTTAGTTGGAAGTTGGTTAGGTACTATATAGTAAAGGTGTAGATGTTACTGGCTTGGAGTAATTTATTATATCTGATAAGGTTCTCTATGTGCTTGCACTAAATCTCATTGTAGTCCTTCAAGGTATTGCTTTTCCCACTCAGCCTTTTGCAGCTTTGGACTCTCTAAGAGTCATTTGATACCCTAGAGTAAACATGCAGGTATGTTACATGCTGTAGCTGTTGGACTTGCTGGGCCTGCTGAAGGACCATGGCTGGACTAGAAAAGAGTGTCTTCTTCTCTTTCAGTGCTGAGCTGTGGATAGGATCTATCCCCTTGTGATGAAGGGGAAAGTACTTTTCTTTTCCGTTTATATTGCACATGTATAAGTCTTTTGTAATGAACTGGTGAGCCTGCTCATAGAGCAGCTCTATTTGAAGGAAATGGATCTCCTTGTTTTTTGTCCTGGGTCATATATTGCTCTAATGCTCTATATTGCTTTAATTTTTCCTTTAGTTCTGGTGTTGGGCTCTGGTCCTGGGGTGAGAGAAATTGATTTCTACTATTGCTGCAGCTTTGAAGCGCTAAATAGCTGCCTGTGCTCTGTAGCTGTGCCTTTGTAATAATGCAGTGGTGGTGGTCTCCATATTACATGCAGAGCTGCTCTGGATATGTGCAGCTAGTCAAATGTGTCAGGTTTGATTGTGAAAATAGGGCTGTACTTCAGGTACAGGCCTTACAGCCTGGGATAGTTGTAAAGAGTCATAGTAAAACCTTCAGTCTGTTGTGAGAGCACCAATTGGGCGTCTAGTAGCTAGAGTGACAAGTATGTTGGATGTGTCTTGGACTGTGTGAAATGTTCCTCCGCTTTGCAGAGTTGGTTGGGGGTAGTGGCACCCTCCTCCGTGGTGATGTAACACTGCTTTTAGGGAAGAAGGTGGCAGAGGGATCTGCTGTGATTCACTAAGCATGCTGCTATTTCGGCAGAGGCAACAGCAGAAGTAGATGGCCTTGCTGCCTGTTTTATCAATAAACACGGAACAGGGAAAGCTGCTTTCTTAATAAAACCTCAGTGCAGAGCTGCTGGCTGCTGATGACACTGGTTGGTGTGGTTGTTGTCATTGACCTGCAGCTGACTCCCTATCAAGAGGTCCCTAGCTCTGGCATGGTATTGTGGGGGTTGCTCTGATTCTGAACATCTCTGCATGTACTCAGGACTTGGATGTGCTAGGATGACTCTGTGGAAATCTGCTTGAGTTGAGTGATCCACTTCAGGCTTCATCTAGGACAAAGAGAGCATGCTGGCTAGTGCAGGATGTGTTGGGAGCGCTTAGTTCTGTGCAACTGTCTTGTGACTTGGGTGCAATCTTGAGAGGCACTGCTTTCTTCCCTTATTCATGTTGAAGCCATACAATCTCAAGTATAGGCTGTGATTTATCTTTTAATAGGGGAGTAAGAAATTAAGAACAGCCCCTGGGGTAAGCATATTTATTGACCTCGCTCTCTAATACAGTGGTCTAACCTGTGGTCTATGGAACCCTGGGGGTCTGCAGATTGTCTGAGGAGTTTGTGAAACATAACTATGATCAATCAAAAGAATGTGAATACCCACAATGGCAATTCAAGGGGGTTTGCGCCTCCATTCAAATTTTTTTTTTTTTTTTTTTTTTTTTTTTTTTTTAGGGGTTTGCAAACAAAAGGTTAGAAATCACCACTCTAATATCTTCCCTGCCAGGAGCACCTGTTAACTGGTCTCCTTTTAGCTCAGGTAGATAAGGCCTGTGTTTAGGTGTGCTGGGTCCAATTATTCTGTACATGGGTGTATTGGATCAGAATATGTTTTGAAAGGGGGCTTCTGAGGAATGTCATCTGTCCTGGAGCGAGAGCTACTGTAAGTGGCCTGCATGCTGCCCCTGGGAGAGGTGTTGCTTTATAATCGGCTGCATTGCAACCACTTCTGACTTAAGGACTTTTGCAAACATGCTTACAGTCTAAAGGTGCTACCCAGCAGAAACGAATCTTGTTCTTTATTTGTATAGTTCTTCCTACAGTGGGGTCTGACCTATGACTGAAGCTTTGTGCTCTTGCGATGCAAGCAATTTTTGTGTTCTTCCATAGTGCTCATCACAGCTGTGTGTGGGTGTCAGTATTGTGGCCAGGCGTGGGTGTTCAAATCCACTCTGGGGATGGGTTTCACTAGGAGAGCTGGGGAAGTGCTGGGCTAGAGTTGCTGTCTGGGCACTTTATTTCCCCATTCTCATACCCTAAAGCTTCTGGAAAGTAAAATGGTTGGCACTTGGTAGCATTCTCTTCCTCATTGATCTGGTGCACCTCCTTGGATTGCTATGGCAATACAAAGCTGCAAAAGGCTGTTATTTCCCTTCAACTGGTGGAAGAACTCTGAAGGGCTAGGGATAAGGTGACAAGAAGAGTAGTGAATCTGACTTTGTAGCATAAGATGCAGTGTGGGACTTCTGTCAGCCCCTTCACACACTGGCTAGGGACAGGCATTCAAAAAGCCTGAGCCTGAATTGATTCAATCCTTGCAGGTTAGTCTAACCTGCAAAGCTTGAGCCAATTTGGAGGTGGATAGACATTCCCTTTTCATTCCAGAAATGCTGGCGCATGCCTGCAGTGGCTCGGGCTAGAAGCCAGGGGGGTGCTAGAGCAGCCCTCTCTTTGTGTCACAGTGCTGAGCTGAGTGGGGTGTGGCCAGGCCTGGGCAGGATACACTAATTATTCCCCCCCCCCCCCCCCAGCTGCCTAGCAGAGAATATTTATCACCCCTAACTCAGTGTTTGTTAACCCATTAAGAAAACAAAGCCTCTCTCCAAGCTCTTCTTAAACAGCTTTTCCAAGGAAGGACATTAAGCTACCTGTTGATTAGCTCCAAAAAGCTTGTCTGCCTTTGTTTCCCATAGCACAGACTGTAGCCAGCATGTGGTCTGCTAGCTAATGCTGAGGTGTCTGCATTAAGGCAGAAGGGTGGCAGGGGGTGGGCAGAAATAATCCCTGCTCAGCAGGGAGAAGCCAGGCAGATGCTCTGTGCCTGCAAGTCTCTGTGGGAGCTGCAGAGGGGAGGGGCCAGCCCTGTTGAGCAGAGAGCCTGTCCAGCCCAGAGAGGATGCTGGGGGAGCCTGGTTTATCTTAAACCAGCAAGGGGTCTGGGACAGACATTGCATAAACTGGTTTGACCCAAATCCGTTAAATCTGATACTACATTCAACCAGGTTCACCTCAAACTGGTTTCAGCTATTTTCAAACTGGCTTATGTGCATGGAACATCTGTTCTGTTACAGGTTTAACCGAGTTTCTGATCACTTAAACCGGTGTATGCATAATGTCTGTCCCTAGCCATTGGGAGAAGTATCTTGGGAGAAGCCAGGCTGCTGAGATATTGGCAAAATATCGCTGCAGTTAGTGGTTCCACATAGCAGGTACAAGGCAAGTCTTTGACTGGAGCCTGTTTATCTTTTACAGCTGTCTTATGTCTTGCAGATATAGCATGTTCTGAGACAGTATAAATCTTGACTTTTCCATTCATGCTTTGCCACCTTGTGCTTCATGTGCTATCTGTCTTGAAGGTACAGGGGGTGGTAAAAGGGTGAGGTGTGGCTCTATCTTCCATTTCTCCTGGATTATGAATGAATCTACTACTTTAGCTCCTGTGATAGCAGTGTGTACTCTTTTTTTTCAGCCAGAGGAACCAGGTGTTTTCATTGCAGCTGACCAGCCCTGGTTATGCAAGTAACAGTTTTTTGTTCAGCAGCATTGTAGGAGAGGAGCTTTGGTGGTGACAGTAGCATTCCTGGCCCTTTTACAAGCCAAAACAGGTTTAATTTCAATAAACTGTTAAGCTGCTTGACAGGTGGTAGCTGCCTCCCTAAAAAGATACCATGGAGAATGGCAAAGTGTTAAGGCTATAAACTGGTTTCCACTGGGCCATTTGTGCTACAGAGAATCAGCAGAACTATTTACCAGGGCCATTTATGGATCTATTGAAGTGGCTTGGCTAACAGAGGTGTGAAGCATCTGTAGTGTCCAGAGGCTGGAGCAGCAGTTGTACCCTGTTAACACCTAGAAAATTAAGCTGTACATGTTTTGCTAAGTGTTTTGAAGTACAGCATTCAGTGGGTGTCCTGGGCCTACCATTTAAAAATGGCCAGGCTTGGTAAGTACTTAGTCCTGAGCAACAACTGTGTGGAATATTTCTGAATTTTTAAAAAATAATTGTGAGGAGAAATGTTGGGGGATGAGGAGCTCTGAAATATCTTTACTTCCCTCTCTGTTTATTGTCCTGTTCTTCTTCCAACAACGTAGTTTCCAGTACCTGCCTGGATTTCTGTGCTGCTCTAGGCTGAATTGCCCTGGTTTTGTAACAGCCTGTTGGCAGGGAATTGGGCGGGTGGGAAGTTGACTGGATAAATGGGACTTTAAGAGAGCAAATAAGGCAGATGAAATGTGGGTAGAAGGGGCATGTGTGTGGAGAAATGGGTCTTGTACCCTAGTGAATAATATACAGATTTTGCTGAGACTGCAATGAGGCAGGAAACTCCCAAACTAAAGATTAGCGTAAAACACATACTCAGCCTCAAACTACCCAAATGTAGCTCAGAGTGACTGGGGGTCAGAAAGGAGCTATGACACCAGTTTACCTGGGCAGGCAAACTCCAGCTGTGGAGAAGGGACCACTAACTACATCTGAAGCCAAAATGCAGATGATGGTGCATCTCCTGTCTGCTTTGCAGCTGAGATGGGAGGAGTGATTTTGCAGGAGAGAAGAATGAAGCCTTGTCCTGTCCTGTCTTCCTGCATACTCCTCTTTAAACCCAGCATCTTTTTCAGTGAGACCTTGTGTCTGACCTGAAAGGTGGGTGTTTGAAAGTGCTCCCTCTTGCAGTCTTTGCAATGCCCGCACCTGGTATTGGTACCTAATGTAAAGGTCTCTGTCAAGGCTGCTTGCTGGCACTGCAGTTCCTGCTCAGAAGAGAAGCTGAGCTGTGTATTGAGTGTAATACTAGGAGCTGAACAGGTGTGATAAAACAGCCTAGGACCTGATCTATAGCTCATTGAAATCAATGAGAAGATTCACGTCGGTTGAAATAGTTTTTGGAGCAGAAATACGATGTTATAGTGAGTGACGTCAGGGGGAGGAAGTCCTCTACTAGGGTTTGGAAGACCTGGTTCCAGTTCCCAGTCCTGCCATGGATTTTGGGCAAGTCATTTCCCCTTTCTGCCTGTTTCCCTTCCTACTCTTTGGGCTTGTAGGCTCTTCAGGGTGGAGATTCCCTCTCATGTATGTACAGCACCTAGATCAGCAGGACCCCATTCTCAGCTGGTCTTTAATTTGCATGAATGCTGTGGTCTTTCTCCCTCTGGATGATGCATTTGTTTTTGGATGTCTCAGATCAAGTGAGTGATGAACAAGTATGTACCATTGCAGCCCATGGCAAAGGAGCCCCAGTACTGATGAGCTGCTTTTCCCTGGTTCGGGATGGTCCAGTGGTTAGGACCCTACACTAGAGCATGTCTATGCTACCATCACAGCAGGGTGGTGCAGGCACAACTGAGCTAGTAAGGTGTTTTGAGCACTCTGTGGCAGTGCAGGCTGCAAAACCCACCTGAGACGTGGAATACATTAGCCCACGCTGAGCCCTGTGATTTAAACTGCTCCTGGTCTTAAGATAGTGTGCGAATGTCTGTGCAACTGCCGGGATTGCATGGCAGGCATATACTTACAGGAGACCTGCATTCAGTCTGCTCTGTCACAGACTTCCTGCATGGCCATGACCAAGGCCCTTTAGCCTGTCTGTATTTCTGTGAAATGGGGTGATAGTGCAGATGTGTTGATGCTAAACCCATTAAAGAAATTTGAGGCACTGGGATACTATGGTGTTGTTGAGCCACACCTCTACCCATGAGAAGCTGGGAAATGGTGCTGCTTTCTCCTTCCTGTTTTGCTCCCTGCTGTTCTTGCCACATGGAAGAGAATGAGGGACTCTGGAAAGCAACATCCAGTTTGTCTTGGAGCAGGTGGTGATCATTTGTCAAGGCATTATTACTTGTTTGTATTATGGTAGCTCTGAGGGTGCCAAGTGAGATGGGGATCTTGCTGTGCTTGAAACTGCATGCAGTAAGTGATAGTCTTTGTGTTAAGTTCCAGCCTTCCTGCACCTTGCAGTCTAAATGGACCAGACAGCTGAAGGGAAAAGAAAGGAGGTGCTATCTTTCACAGATGGAAAGAGTCACCCATGGTTTCACAGAGGGTTGTAGCAGTGACAGAAAATTACTCTTGGTTTCTCTCCAGTGCTCTCGTCCACCAGCAACACTTTGTTTAAACTAGCCCTGAAGTAATGTGGGTCTAAATGAATCCTGTTCCAATTACTTTGATTCGCGGTGTTTTGTGTTTTTTTGTTTTTGTATGTAAA
>NW_005842647.1:786709-791617 GCF_000455745.1 Alligator sinensis | reverse complement strand
TCACCAGCCTCTCTCTCGCTTTCCCTTTCCGAATGTGTTTTTTTCCTTTGACCACCTATAGAGAGAGTAGACATCTTTTGCTTAAAAAAATAACCTTTTCCAAATAGTGTTTCAATTCTTTCTCTCTCTCTTTCTCAACTGTTTTCTTGATCAGCTTTACCAGCCACAAGTTCCTCATGAAAGTAAAATTCATATACTTGGATGTCCTACCTTTTTAGTGCATTTGCACAAAAGTTTTAAAATTCTAGTAAATTCATGCTAATGAATCTAGGTTGTTAGAGAAACAAGTTAAAAACACTGATTTTATTTATTTATTTATTTTAATCTTTTTTTTTTTTTTCCTGCCCTTCCTATCTCAAAATCACCTTGCTCTCTCCATGTCCAGGTCCCCAAGGCAGTCCTATGAGGAAGAGGACAGTGGGCTGAGGGAAGCTGAGGTCAAGATGGAGCAGGTCCAGCTGGATCAGGAGAGCCCAGAAGAGGTCAACCAGGAGGAGAATGAGGAGCTGAGGCAGAAGCAGCTGGAGACAGAGAAGTATGGGCAGCTGTGTGAGGAAGAGCATGGCCAAGAGCAACAGCAGCAGCAGGAGGAGGAGAAAGAGGAGGAGCAGCTGCAGGAGGTCAGATCTGAAACAATGTAGTAGAGTTGCATCTCAGTGTCAGGAAGTCCAAGTAGGCTGTCATTTCCATCCTTGCCTAGACTAGGGAAATGTGAGCTGGTGTAACTGTTGATGAGGCACATGGGGGATGGGACGGGACATCCTAATGCAGATGTGCTACACTAGGTCAATAAGGGACTGTTATGCGATAACTTGTTCAAGGAAGTTACTGGGATGTGACATCACTGCAAACTGCCCTTTCCTAAGGTAGTACATCTACTGTGGTGGCTTGCAGTGGAGTAGCTATATATGTAAAAGCACTGGCTGCATATGGTCTAAGTGTGGTACTATTTTCATTTTGGCTGGAACCCCACCAAAATCAGCTGCTGCATATACCCATGAGCTAGTTTCCACTAAGATACCTACTCATGAGGTAGTTCTTCCATATTGAATTACCTTTTCTCCTTGTGGGACAACTACTTGGCTCTTAAAGGGGGCTCTCTTTTCTCCCTACACCCTGGAGAACCTTGGCCTGATCTATTTGTCGATCTGGCTTTGTGGTCTAGCTTTGCTGCCTCCCAACCTTAAGTATATTTGTGTACAGTTCCAGGTAAGGGGTGGTTTCTGGTAAACAAGGGAGACTATGTTGGAACTTGTTCTGTGTGGGTACCTGTTTGCAATGCTTCATTTTTAAGTGCTGCTTGTTTATGGTGGACTGTGATGCCATGTTTTATGGGATTCTTTTATATTAGAAGGCTGGTATAGTTTTGTATCCCTCCCAGATAGATGCGATTCCTTCCCGCTACCAGCCTTGGAGTGAGGAATAAGTTTTCCTCCTTCATAAGGGTTGGGAGAAAATACTTGCAAGGTCTCCTTGCCAGTTCATTTTGTGTGAACTTGCACCTGTAAAAATCCTGACCTTTTTAAAAACAAAATCCGGGAAACTGATTTAGCTTTGTAGTACAGTGTGCGAATGCTCAAAGCATCTTTGTGTAAGCTTTCACTTTGCATGCTAGATTAGTAGGGAGAATAAATTTTGTTGCAAGAATCATTTTAACCATCTCTCTGCATTCAGGATAAGAAGAGGAGGAGAAATGAAGAGGAAAATACTCCAGAAAAACGTCCAAAAGCCCCAAGCCCCTGCAGTTTTGAAGAGGATGAAGAATGTTCTGGTCAATCTCCACCAAGTTCGACAAAGGTGTGTGCTGGATGCAATCATGAGTATATAAAATATGGACTATTATGCATACTTAACATCATCCTTTTTTTCACCTTCATGCTTAGAGCTTCAGAAATGTGGAATTTATTTCTCAGTTTTTCTATAGCCGCCTTATGTGACCTTGAGTCAGTCATGTAATTTCTCCACCTTAGTTTCTTTATCTACAAAATGGAGATGCTGCTTTTCTCCCATCCTGTTTGCTGCGTTTTACTTATTGTAATCTCTTTAGCATAGGAAATGCCCTTCACTCTATACATGTTCAGGCCCTGGCAAAATAACGTTCTGTCCATAAAGAATGAAGTTTTTCTTTATAGAAGATGATGATTGCAATTAAGTGGATAATCCCATTTATACAAATGGGTGGAAAATGGAGTTTCCATTCCATGAAAAATCCTAGCACTTTAACATTTGCTGTCATGCCAAATTGGAGCTGTGTCCATTTAGTTGCGGTGGGGAGGAGGAGGGAACTGCTGAAAAACTGTTTCAAGGTCCCTGAAACATGTAGTCCATTTTATTTTGACCTCGCTGTTAAAATAGTGAGAACAAAGTGAGTCAGTTTTTTTTCACATTGATAGGAAGAGTCAACATGTTCCATGGCAATGTTTGCGTAGTTTAAAAAACAAAAAACAAACCCAGCATATTCCTGTGAAACCTTTGTATTTTGATAACATTAACTTATCTGATGGAAACCTGCTTTTGCATTTTCAATTAGTTCTTCATTTTCCCCCCCCCCCCCCATATGTACACATAGACCATCAAGTCATCTCTTGTATTATGCCAGTTTACTATTGTGTGATCCCTAGTGCAGATATAAGGTTGGGGTATGGGGGAGTGGTGGTGGGATTTTTTCATCCTTTGCAAGCATTGACCTTGTTGACCATAGTCCAGAATGGGGGATAACAAGTGTGTAGAGTGCCATCCTATTTCAAGATGAGGCTGGACAGACACCTTGCTGGGAATCATTTGATCTTGGTAGTATTCCTGCCCAGAGCAGGGGGGTTGGACTCTGATCTTTTGAGGTCCCTTCCAGCCTTTAATTTTTATGACTTCACCTTTTGGGTGATGATGAGAATTTGGGGTGGTCCATTAACCACCTACTGATATTGTGCTCTGTACATGAGTCATTCGTGCTTAGCATTTCATGATTACTTCCTATTTATTATGTTTATCAAACTTCCTGGAAGGGGTGAGTTTCATAATCTTTAACTGTCAGACATGGTACCCAAAATGGAATGCAGAGAAAGCTTCTGTTCTTTATATAGAAAAGATTAAAAATAGCTTTATTGCTCTGGAGGGGCTCAGTTATTTGGATTGTGGTTGCAATGTATGCTGCTCATGATAAGCTGTGAGGTTGTGATGATCAAAGAGAAATATCCTCACTGTGCTGAGAGAAGGAAATGGGTAGCAAAAGCAGAGCGCTTATAATTGGAAGCAGAGTAGAGCCTGCACCAAGTGTTTCTGGAAGCTGCTCTACCATTTTGCAGAAACACTTGCACCTTGAGCTTTCACAGGGAGCTGCTGCTGTGAATATTTCAGTAAAGAAGTGATTGGATATGTAGTCTTTCTAAAGAGGTCTTTATGGTGGTGATGGAAGGTTATCAGTAGGAGGCTGAATCTTTGTCTAAAAGCAAAGAAATCTTCCTTGGAGAGAGCTGGGATACTTCTATGGAGCTATCCAGCTGGAATAGTGACTCTTTGGATAAATATTCCTGCGGACTAAACCACAGTATTCATTTTTGGAGTGAGACAGTGAAGAGGTGGTAGAGATTTTTTTATGGATAGGTGCAGAGGCCTTGGGTGAATGGAGTCATAGCGTTCTGGGACTCAAAAGGATTTGATAGCCAGGAAAGGCTGGAATGTGATGAAAGAGAGAGAGGAGGGAGAAGAACCCAAAGCAAAAAGGGTGGAAGAATAGCTGCAGGCGTGAAGTTGACAGCCAAAGAAGGAAAGCCAGACCAGGTGAAGCTGTTTTGCCTCAGATTTCTGTTGTGGCCATGTTCCAGGAGGTCAGGCCAAGATGCTCATGGTCCCTTTCTGCTCTTTTTTTTTTTTTTTTTTTTAATGCCGGATGAATTGCAGAACTTGTGTAGTGTGAAGGCATGAGTCTGGGGGAGGCTTGGTGTTGAGGAGTAGGTAAGTGAGCAGTGCAGAGTCTAATGAAAGCTGACGGGTGCCACACTGAAATGCAATGTCTGTAGTTCATTCTTGTAGTAGCTCTCTTTAAATATGGGCTGGGGCTTGATGCATTACCTGGTGGTGGGGTGGGGAGGGCAAAAAGAGCCATTTGTCCCCGGATAGCACCTGTCCCAAAAATAACAAAATCACTTTCATGGAATTGGGTGAGAACTGGTAGTATTTCACAGAAGTGGTGATGATGAGGTATGGGTGGTGATTTGCCTTAAGTACCAATTTAGCTGCTGCTTGAGCTGGGAATTGAATTTGAGGGCCTGATGCTGCCCTGTCCCTCCTAGCCTTGTACATCTTTTACCATTCCAAATGGGTAAGTGTAGTATACAGTACCACTTGCTACCTGTGCTCCAGTTGCTCAGATGTCATCAGCTATACAAGAACATGGCAGACCCCCATAGTGTGGTACGTGCAGTTCTGATGCCACTCCTTCAGCTTGTTGGTGGTGGTTTCCACAGGCTGAGCTCATAAGGGAAGAAGCTTCCAGAGCAGGAAGTGGGCCCAGTACAAACTGCTCAGCAAGAGTTACATTTTAGAAGGAATGCGCCACACAAGCATTCTGTAAAAGCAGAGAAGTCATCCTAATAAATCTTAGCTGAGCATGGGTACAAACACCCCCTTCTAACCTCTCACATATTTCTACCCATTAAACCAGTCCTCCTGGTGACTGTCTGTCTTGTCAGATCCTTCATTGCTTGGTTAAAATTAGCATTGACCTCTGAAAGCATTTAAAAATTCTTCTGCTTTGCAGCATTTAGTTCTGGTCTCCCTCTGTGGTAGCTTCCTGAAGCATATGTAGGTGTGCACTGGCTGAACCTCTGCTGGTCAAGTTGCTATTGCATTCCTGGTTTTGCAGAACTCATTAAATACACTGTGTATTCATACTGGTGCAGCTTGCATTCC
>NW_005842647.1:785899-786691 GCF_000455745.1 Alligator sinensis | reverse complement strand
CCTGCTTTTCTCTGTGCTAAAACTGGTCTTCATTCATCATCATCATCATCAGCAGCAATTTGCTCATTCAGTTCTCCCCTTGTTTTGGTTTCATATTTTGCTTCTTTCTTTGCTTTTCTATACCTGACACTCCCATCCATCTCCTCTCCAAACACCTGTGGATCCTGTAGAAGGCACACCCATGCAGCCCACCCCTAGCATAGTGGAATATGGTGGGACCAGAGAAGAGAATGGATGATCATGTTGCTACTTAAGCTGGCAGCTAAGATACCTATTAGCTTTTGTGTCTAGCTGAGTTAGTGGCTTTTATGGCAAGGGACAAGAGGGTAGGTGAACATCAAAGAATGAGGTACAACTTCCAGAGTATGTTTGTAACTGAGTATGGACTAGAAGCAAGGGTTACGCCTTGCACTCTCTCCTTGGGTGCTTTATTTATTTATTTATTTATTTATTTATTTATTACCTTCCTCAAGGTGGAGAATTGCTAGGCAAGAAGGCTGAAGTTTGGCTGGTCCCCATAAAACTCCAGCACCTTTGCTTATCTATCTGTATTGCTGCTGATGGAGTGGCTTCCTCTTAACTGCAAAGTGGGGAGCTAACTGAGCATTTGGGTATCCTGTGCTTTGGACAGGAAGGTGAAGGGCATTTCTGAACCTGTCTAAGGCACCTTGGCTGGAGGTGGGGAATACTTGTTCTGACCTGTCAAGGGAGGTTCAGAGAGGGTCTCAGTACAGCATGGAAAACTGATGACTTTCTAATTTTTCCTTGTTAGATCACAGACCGCACAGAATC
>NW_005842647.1:767488-785889 GCF_000455745.1 Alligator sinensis | reverse complement strand
GACCGCACAGAATCCCTGAGCCGCTCCATACAGAAAAGGTAACTCTCCTCTGGCAATTTTCTGCTGGGCTTTGACTGTGGACATAGTCATCCCACAGATGCTCACATGAACCAAAGGCAACATCTGAACTGTATGTGCTTGAGGTCTCTGCTGCCTTGATGAAAGGGAATACTTTCCACTAGGTAACAGGATGCTTGATCATCTTTCTGAGCTAAAAATCTTGACCCAGGGGAGCCTAGTAGCTTTTTCCATAAGAGGCTTGGGGAGGCTTCACTCTGGTAAACTTATCAGAGTATTGTTTTATTCCCCCTTCTCTTCTGTTCTCTTTTTAGCAACAGCATAAAGAAGACTCAGCCACCCCTTCCTGTTTCAAAGATTGATGACAGACTGGAGCAGTACACTCATGCCATTGAGGTAATACTCCACACCACATAGCTGAAGCCTTCTCTAGTCCGAGCTTCATGTAGCCTATACTTCCATGGGATGCTCCATCCTCTCACTATAGCACTTTCATTTTATCCCTGTAGACACTGCTTTAACCGCTACCTAAAATAGTACTAGAAGAGATGGTACCTACTGAATTTGCCATATGCCTACCAGTGCTCTTCATTTCAGTAGGAGAAGAGATCTTGTGCAGGTTTGAGCAGAGAAGAGACCTGCTTAAATGGCTTCTTACCAGCCTGCAGTGGTGCGGTGTCTTCGCTTATGCCTCCATGTCCCTACAGTGGGCATGGATAACCTTCTAGCTACTCTGTGTTTTCATTGGGCACTCGCGATTCTGTGAGTTAATGTATCAAGTGGGGAATGATAGCAATCTGACTTACCATAAGAACATTTATTTGCAGAAAAATCTCGGTGTCTAAAGCTTGATTTTGCTTGTTTCCCAGACATCTGCTAAGGCTCAGAAACCTGTCCGACAACCCTCCATTGACCTTCCTGCTGGTATGGTTGTTGCCAGCACGAAAAGCCTTTGGGAGACTGGAGAGGTTGCAGCTCAAGCTTCTCCTAAGTCACCAGCCTGTAAGGTAAGACTGCTAGACCTTCTGCACCATGAAGAAAAGAGTTCTTTCTCTTACCTTAGGACTCCTACCCACCCCTCTCCTGCATTTAGTGTCATAAGCTTTAGAAAGATACCTTATCCTGTTATATGACTGGTTGGGCTTATTGAAATGAATTCATTGCCTGTCTTACCTGGTAGTACTTTGGAGTCTTAACTCAAACTATGACATCAGAAGTAGTACATTTTAAGGGACAATATCAACAGAATACAATTCCTTCTCTTCTCTCCTTTATTGGGATGACACTAAAACTTTCAGTGTTCACTTCCTATTTTCAGCACCTGGCTAAAGCCTTCTCTGTACCTAGGATTAAGCTACAACTGGGCAAACCCCAGGGAAAGAAATTAATCTTATCCCTAATTGAAACAGGAATATACTCGCTATTAGACATGGTGGCTTCCAATAACTGCATAATTGGGAACTAACATGAATTGGAGTGCTAACAGCTCCTAATCTCAAGGAGGGAGGTAGTGTGACCTTGGAAAATGAGGAGGCTACTCTTTCACACCATTTCTAGTTGGATGTATCATCTGGCTCTGAGCTAGCATGGTTTTGCAAAACCAGGGTTGCAAATGTATGGAGACAAAAAAGAAAAAAAAGGATTGCTATGGAGTGAAATTCTTTGAATATTAGCAGTCATCCTAATAACACCATTCCCATGTCTTACAAAATTTATGCTTGGGCCTTGAACTCAGTACAATGTTAAAGTTAAACGCATGTTCACGATAGCTGAATAAAGGGAGGGATCTCATCATGGGCTATGGCATTTGGCCACTTCCTTGCCCAGCAGGACTGTGAGATCCTGCTGTCCATGCCCTTGATTTAAACTAGGCAGGTGACAGGAGTAAAAGTGGTGTTAATCAGTATTGATGGTTAAGGAAAGGCATCTTTGGTTTTCAGGACATTGTGGCTGGAGACATCGTGAGTAAACGAAGCCTTTGGGAACAGAAAGGTGGCCCAAAGCTCGAAGGCAATGCCAAGGTAAAATATTTGTTTTTCTTGGCATCTGTGCTTTCTAGTATAGAACAGAGAATTCTTCCTTGGGTGAGAGGGAACATGAAAAAAGGAAGAGGTCCATATGTTGGCAGGCAACATCGGTTTATGCCCCAAGGCAACCACAGGCCTAGGTCAAAGGGTTTCCTTCATAACAGTAACCTGCTGAGTCTTTCAGGACTATGAAGGGGGACAGGGCAGTAAGAAGGCACCTCGGGAGCTATTTTTTCTAAACTTCTTTCTATTCTAATAAGTGTCCCTACTAATGTAATGATTAGCCTAAGCCAAGATTTCAAATACTGTTCTGGTGTGTTTGCATCTGGATCCGACTCATAGCTCTGACTCTTTTTTAATAGCCTTTAAAGTTAAACAGTCTCTCTCTAGGGGAGAATAGTTAAAGACCTGGGTTTGGTTTCCTGTAAACTGCTATTGCTGGGCTGTTTGCCTTGTTCCGAGAAGAGTAGTGGCCTCTAGTGGTGCATGTACATAGCAAAAATTCATATTTACTGTCTCCTCTCCCACTCCTGGCCCCCCCCCCCCCCCCCGGCCCCCCCCCCCCCGGGTTGCAGATGATTACCTTGGTTCTGTAGGACTTTCAGCTGGAATACTGCCTTTGTTCTTGTTAGGCAAGCCTCCCCAACCATACCCTAAGCTACTTTGTAATATGGATGGATATGAGCCTTAAAGATGTCCATCTTAGCTGATGGTCCCAAAGTGATTAACCTCCTTTTTGTCTAAGGACAGATGTGGGTGGTGGTGAAGGTGAAGAGGCAAATGCAAACCAAGACAAATAGGAATCTGAACAAATATAGTGATGTCAGTGAGAACCTGGCTTGCTCCTCGGGTGTCGGTTAACTTGGCTCTCAATCCCTAACGTTTTTAGATGCCTTAATCATCTCTTAACCCTGGCAGAGGAGATGTGCATTTGAGGAAAGATGCTAACTCTCTTTTCTCCCTTTCAGAGCACTCCTGGCAAGAAGTACAAATTCATATCAACTGGACATGGCCAGTACAAGAAGGTGTTGATAGATGATGCAACAGAACAATAGTATGTCCAGAGTACTAATTAACCAGGTAGGTGGGACATTGCCTTTTGAGGTAGGAGAAACTCGGTCATACATTATGGGTAGCTAGAATAATTCTGTGCATTATAGGTGAAGAAGGGGGCCTAGTGGGTAGGAAGGTACCATGTAGTAGAGGTTGGGTTCCTACTTTTCAGTGAATATTCAGTGACTTTGTCTTGGGGACAGGAAGATGGTGGAATACGGGTAGTTCTTTCTAGAGGCTGCAGGGAGCAGGGTATCTGAGAACTTGCCTTGCTGACCAAAGTATTCATAAGGCAATGTTCTTTTCATTAACCCAAGGAAGAATCTGGCTTGGTCAGATAAGGTGTTCTCCAGTCCCATCTCTTGGGCCTAGATTTCTCACTCTTTGCAATGCAAGCACCGAACTGGGATTCACTGGTCAAGCACGTGGGAACTGGCAGCCCTCTTACCCATGTCCTTATAAAGCTTAATTCAGCGATTTCTGTGTGGGCAGTGAAAAGACTACACTGACTGCTGTGGCCTTCGGATTAGACCCATAGGGAGAAAAAATAACTCTTGAAAATGTGCATTGGCTCCTGATAAACCAGGCAGTGGAAGGGACTCTCTGTTCACACTGAAAGAAAGGATAGAGCTATCTTTTGTCACCAGTACAGTCAGTCTTGGAGCATCCCTCTTTCAAGAGCTTGTTGCTTAGGTTAATAAGATTGCTGTGTTATCTTAAGTGGATTACAGTAAAGGGCTCTAGTGGCAAGAAGGTGCTGGCATAGAGTGGTGTGATAGGGGCAGAGCAGTCTGAGTGCCAGACACTGTGTGCAGATAAAAACAGCATGTGACTTGTTTCCATAATAGCATTTATTTTTTCTCTAAGCTTTATATGTAGCTCTGTCTTCAGAAAACACTGTTTCTCTTCTTCCCTAGTTCAGTTGGGATTACATTCCCTGGCTCTCTCTTTAAACAAGTTCTCAAGTGTGCAGTATCTTTCTTTCCAGGATATGATGAGATAGAAAGCTCAGAAGGCCATCCTTGAGGACTTGCCATGTGTGTTGTTGTCTGGCAATGCAAACATAGGATATGGAGTCCTTCTGGCAACTTGATCCCCTCACCCTTATAACTGTCATCATTTCTAAAACCTGCCTCAACTTGTTTTGCTTTCAACATACCCCTTATCTCCGTTTATGCAGTCCCCTTTACTAGCTTTTACTTCTGTATACCAAGCCTGGCCTTGCTAAGTGTGGCTGTCCCATACAGTAAATCATACTAGGGTATACTCGCCCTATCTGAGTTTATACTGTTAGTAAAAGGGTGCCTTCCTCTCCAGCCATAGAAAAACAAGCTTTTTGTTTTTGTTTTGTTTTTTCCTGAGCCAGATTTAGGAGAGGCCTGCCAGTGGTAGGAAGCTAACCAACCCTCCTTGAAGGAAGGGTAGGTGACAGCTAGGCATTCCTTCAGATGAGAGCTGATACTCTGAATGACCATGGTGTGGTGCTGTTGTTGCCCCATTTGAATCTGAGCATGGATGCATTTTCTTCTGGCTACAAACAGCAAAAGAGTTTAAATAGGTAGTTGGCTTTACCTCCACTTTCACTTGCTTTGTTGGCTGGCTGTTGTGCCTTGAGATCCATCCAACTATTTTTCTTTTCTTCGTTCCCCATCATTCCAGTTTCGTTCACATTTCTACCTTATGGTCCAAGGAAGCATCCAGAACCCTATCATGTCACTTGTTAAGCACCTGAGGGCTTTCTATAAAGTGTTTAAATGCTGGATATTGAATGTTTCCCCATACTTTACCCCTTCTCACTTGCTTACGTCTCTTGCAGGCTAATGGAGTAAGTGGGTATTTCTAAGTGTTGGCTTAGAGTTTTGCTGACTGGATGCCACTGCTTCATGTACAGTTAAATCAGTGGCCCAAAAATACAATGAAGTAGCCTGAGAAATACTGTCATTGTCTTCTCCCTTTCACATGTCAGCCAACCCTGCTCAGAAAAATCTCAATGCACTGACTTACTGTGAAGTATCCTACCGTAATGCCATCTAAATTTCTTGTGCCGCCTACGTCTGTTATCTCACTTCTCTCCTTGTGCCAAGAACAAACCTAGCCTTACCCAGTGCATCTGCTTCTGGCTTTGACTTGCTCCCTCTCCTTTTATTGTAAGGCTAAGCAATTCAGTGTGACCTGCCTTAGTCTCCTTCTCATTAAGGAAATTGAGCTCCTGGTAAGCTAGGCTCCTGCTTATGCAGCAGGCTGTAAATGCAGTGAGGTGGGAGGCAAAGCAAGTGAACAAACTTATAAGCCACACTAAATGCAGAGCTCAGCAAGCACCTATTCTCTCCTCTCATATATGAGCTGCTTGTTCACTGCTTCACTGTTGCTATGGACAAAGTCATTTGAAACTCAACAATTCCTGAAATAACGTTCTTTTGCCAAACTGGCCTGTCCTCCCCACTGTAATAATCAGTAGTTTTGCTTGACAGCAATAATCCAGAATCCGTGAAAGGTAATTGAGGACCCCTGCATGTGCAAAACCAATGCTACAGTAGGGTTATTCTTACTATGCTGTAAATATATTCCTGTGGTATCTGTGTGTAGGTAGCAGGATTTTCTTTTTCTTTTTTTTTTTCTTTTTTTTTTTTTAAAGCAACTTTGTTTTGGCAACAGGAGGAGAGGGTACTATATACTAGCAAACAAAGGGACTGCCGTTGAACTCTTGACCACTGCTATAGGACTGCAAATAACTGACCTCACAAAGCAGCTATGCTGAAGCAAGCTAAATTTAAAAAGGGGAATGGGTTTTGGAATCCTTCCTACATGAAATTCTGTCTTGCTTGTCTTCAACCTTGTATTCCAAATTGGCATGCTATATAATATACATATGTGCATGTTTAAGTGGTATAAATCGGGGGTCGCCAACTTTTCAGTAGCAGCTAGACCCTCCCTTAGGTCCAAGGTGGTGGCAGCAGCAGCTGACAGAGGTGGCAGACTGGAGGAGGCAGCTGAGGAAGATGGCCTTTAGACGGTGCATTCTTGTACAAATGTGTTTGGCAGGCTGGATAAAATCTGTCTGGGCTGATCTGGCCTGTGGGCCCATAGTTTGCTCGCTCCTGGAATAAATTATTTATTTTTGTCATTTGAAATGGATGCACCTGTCCAGAAATACCTAGGACTCTGCTACAGAGTTTCTCTCTTGATAATCATAAACTAAGGCAGCTCCTTGTTGCCCACCAGTAACTCCTATTCAGCATCAGCACCTGACCATGGCTAATCCCTAAAGATGTTAATAGTCACCCCTGCGTATACTGGCTGCAAAATCATGCTCAATATCATGCAAGATGGAAGAAAATTTAATTTCCTAGAGAGGGCAACTTCTTTGTGCTGAATGAATTAAAGTAATTAATTAAACAGTTCATTCATTAATTTCTAAATGTATTATCTAGAGATTTTAAGTCTTGTCTAAACTGGACAGATTTGAATTATTCTAGAATAAAATAGTACAACTTCTTCTAATGCAGATACAATAATACTGGTTTAAAGGCGTTTTATGTGGGTAAGGTTCTTTCCCAAAGAGAAAAAGGAATAGGTTACTTCAGAACAAGGTGCTTTTATACTAGCCCACAGTAAGGGCAGTTATCTGTGTCCCTGCTAACAGTCGTACTGATAAGACTATGTATTGGTTACCAAAAAATGCGACCCTAAATGAAATCATTAGTTTCCTATTGATGCACAAGCCAGGCTTCAGGCACAGTTGTGCAGATATTTCTGAATTATGTGCAACTAAGAGGCTGACTTGGGAGTTTTTCCAGTTGCTACTCTATTTTCAAACTACTGAAAACCCAACCTTCTTTTCTTTTAGAGGACCCAAGGGAGTTGGATGCTATCTGAATCCCGTTGAAGTGCTGTGGAATTTGATTCTCAAAACTCCCTTGTGCACCTTCTAAAAACATCAGGCTAAATGCACAAAGTTGTTCACCAAAGGAAAATACCTCCATTCTCAGCCTAGATCAGGAAAGTCTTATCTGTAATAGCCTGTCCTTCCATGTGACTGGGACTTTAACTTGCTGCCAGTCTGTTTGGCAGAGCTGGTAAAAAGAAACCAACAATATAGTTTACAGAAAAATTTGCTACCTGCAGATTTTTTTGAAAAACTCATACATAGACTTCAGGGTTTTCTCTTCTTTCTTCCTTTTTTTTGCTCTGGGGAAAAAGATGGGGTGGTAGAAAAAGGATTAAAGAAGAGAATTGCATACTGAAACCCCCTGCAAATTTAATTTTGAAGACGAATTTTTCAGTTTAAATGTTTCTATCCAAAAAGTTTCCACAAAAGTAAAAATACTGCTTTTGAAATTCTACCTCCTCATTTTAAATGGAAAAACTCTCACTAGCTCTATCCTGTGCAAGGAACAGAAAGTAAACATGCCTATCAAATGTCCTTTTGGGGCTAAGCATGCCAATCCTACGTTAGCTATGCAGAAATATTCTTCCTTATGGCAACCACCTTCTCTGGGGAAGTTGAAATTCTTGAATGCTTGCTGTTTGAGCTCACTCTCTCTAGGCCTTGTGGCTATGGAGATGTAAACATTTAAAAGCAAAACAGCCCACAAAACAAACCCACCCCAAAATAGCCAGAAAAAATATTTGTTAATGATGCTTAAAATTCACAAAAGGAAAATAACACTTTTATAAAATCCAAATGGCTATGGACAAAAAGCCGTAGAAGAAATAGGAGTTGTTAAAGGAGCATCAGTTTTTTGGATTTGTCATTGTTTCCTACATTGCTAAGATCTGGCGCTTTTTTACCAAAAAATCCTAGGTCTTGCCAAGTTGTGCCTTGGCTATAGTACTCCAGTGATAGCTATAGTGCATTATTGTGGCTGGGTTAGGTTTGGGAGAAGGCTTAACTGCCCTGCCCTGGAAGATGTGATGTCTTCTGTGAAGGGAGTTCATGCCTGTCTCCTGCATTGCCCAGTGCGTGGAGCTGAACCGAGGCTGCTTGTAGAAGGCTACTTGCTCAAAGGGCGCCCCAAATGCATGGAGTATCCTTGTTGCTAAGCAGTCCATCTTAAGGCAGAATTGGGAACAGGTCCACTTGTTGCTGGTGGGCTATCCTGCTTGACCAACAGGAAGAATAGCATTGCAATCTATATCAGCTGGTCACTATAATGTGCCCTTCCTGTCAGCTGCCACCTGTGACCTTTCAGCCAAATTCCTGAAAAAATCAAAGGAGCTGCCATGTTTGAATAGACTAGCCTTCCTTGTAGTCCGGTATCTTGTCTAATAGTAGCTAATGCTAGATACCTTGGAGGGAGAAGGAGAGCACAGAGGAATTGCTACTGCAGATGAGACCCTATGTCCATCTGTTCAGCCATCTTCAGCTGAATTGGTGAAGGTGCGAGGAACTCTGCAGTAGGCAATTCTAGAAAAGACCTGACCCCAGAGGAAATGTTATCTTAATACCCAGTAGCTAGAGGCTAACTTACACCTTGAAGCATGAGGTTTCCATCCCATCAGGACCTTCTGCCTTTCATTGACTATAGATTATCTTGTTATCCCTTTCACTGTCTGGATTGGGTGCTTAGTGGGTAACAAATATTTAAGCCATCAGGAAAAATACAGGCTGGAACAGGCTTATGATGTACCTGAAAATGGCAACAGGAGGAAATACTGACCCTCTCTCCCTTTGGCTATAGCAGTGGCAAGGTGGAGCCGCTGTAGCTTGGAGTCTTGAGAATTCAGTCCCAGAATTCCCTGCCTGAACCCAAAATAACAGTGCCAAATAAATGACAGACTCTATAAGACATTGTGTGTGTGCAAGAGACTGCTTTTGGACAGCTCTGCAAACAACTTCTTTTAAGGAAGGCTTCAGTTCTGTAAGTGTGTGCACTTGCTTGCACACCCCTTGCCCTCTTTATGTATTGACCTATTTCTAGATGTCAAGACGTTCAACTGTGACTGGTGATGTGTTTGTCCATTCTGACATGCCCATGTAGGACCTGATTTCCACACGCTTGCTTCCAAAAGTGCTCAGTGCCTATCTTCTGAAAACCTGGCCCTTGAAGTATCTCAAGTTGGGCATCCAAAAACTGAAGTACACAATTGCTAGTCCCTCCTATATTCTTCCTCAACAGGTGCTACTCAAAAGCATTTGGAACTGAAACTATCTCTAAACATTAGAAGAAAGGGCTCCCTATACTCCATAACCTAATATTTACTTGGAAGCAGACCTTGTTTGAAAACTAATGAAAAGCAGCTTTCTGGACTCGCTAGTAGTAGAGCAGCATGCAACATAGCTCCATTCTGCCCCCTGACTATGCTCGACATGAAGGGAATTAATTTCTCTCTCTCTTTCCAAGCGAGCAGGAATTGAAGCCCTCATTAGCTGCTTCATTGAAGAAGCAATAAACTCAGTGGTTCAGGAGCTGTACTTTTAACAAGCTGGAACTACAGCCCAGGAGAAGACAACTTTTACAATTAATGTAGTGCAGAGATCTGCATTGCCACAACCTATCCTGTTTCCAGACTAGTGCCTCCTGTAATGCTGTAAGAAAAATTCCTAAGATTCCATCTCCTTCCTATAGGTAAATTTAAATGTTACTATGTGGCTGGGTTTTTTTTCTGCAGGTCTCTTCACTGCTTTCCTTTTGGTCTCTGGTCTTCATGTATGTGTCATTCTATTCTTTGTGGGTTCAGAACCCACAGTGGTGGAAGTTAAGTGCATTTCATATATGTATAACTCTAGGTATGCAGACATGGTAACCCCTAAAACCCTCAGGATAAAGTTGCTGGGTGTGAAAGATTTTATTTATTTCTTGCACGTGGCTCCATTCAGCAGAGAAGCCTGGTTTATAAGAGGCTTTCCTGTGCAGAGCTTGCCCTGAATCCTGGAGGACCCGCATGAGGGAGGGGTGAAGCGTATTAGTTGCCACGGTGGAGTTCAGCTGGCTTCAGTTTATCTGCCACCCTGATGCAGTCCTGTTAAAGTTTTTGGGGTCTTCCTCGGGTGGCTTGCGGTGGAGCAGGCTTAGCTCGAACACGGTGGTGATCCTTGTCATTGGTTTGGAAGCCAGCTCCTTCAACTTCCGGGCGTCAAAGCGTGGTCTGTGAAGAAGAAGAGGCAAGTGGCACCGGAATGGAAATCCCACTACCTTCCTCACCCCTTTGTCTTTATCTTGCTGCTTTCTCATCTTGCTTGTTGTCATCTGATATAATATGGCATCCCACATCCTGGTGGCCCTTGGTTTAACGAGCCTGTCTTGGCTGGTGCTCCCTTGAGAGAGGTCTGACTTCTTTTTTCCTTCTTCCTCCTGTTTAGGCATGGCTGGCTCAGGTTCGGGGAACTTGGGCTCCTCTGGTTCCACTATCAAGTGCTTCTTGAGGCGAGACCAGCCTCTGAGACCAACTCTAGGAGGCTTAGACTTATCCACAGATGGTAGTGTCGGCTCAGCTTTGGGGAGAGGGCCAGCACTGGAAAAGGCCGCAGTGGGCTGTGGTGGAATGATGTGCTCCTCCTTTGCTTCTGTGGAGGAAACCCTGGTGGTGTCACTTGTCATCACGGGCACTGGGGTGTCTTGCTTCTGAGCTGCACTGGAAGGCGGTGGCTTTAGACTCTCACTGTGCGTCTCGTGGGGTTTGGACGCCTGCTCCGTTTTAGATTTTTCCATGTCACTTTTGGGAGTTGCAGGTCTCTTGCATTGGGCATCTGGGGTCTTAGCCCTGGGGGAACTGTCCCCACCGGGCTCTTTAGGAGTTGCAGGCCTGGGGGCTTGGTAGGGGAGCTCTACTGTCACAGAAGGAAGGATGGAGGGCTCTGACTTGGGAGTGGCAGTTTGAGCCTCACCAGTGTTGAGAGAGACTGGTGTCTGTCCTGAGTGGCTTGTCTCTGGAGGGGTGGGCAAAGGCCTCTGCATCTCATCGCTGAGGGGTTTAGGGACCTGGTCTGAGAGAGGAGTCTTAGGCCTGGGTGACGGTACGCTATGGAAATACGTGTGCACTTTGCTGACGTGGGCAACCTCCACTGGAGCTTCTGTGATGACAGGTGTGACAGAGACAGGAGGCTCGGGGAAAACAAATACAGAATGTGTCTGGGGATGGGGAAGCTGGCTGGGCATGACTGACTCTGGAGTACCTTGCCTGTGCACTGGGGATGGTGCCGGGGAGACCGTGAGCTTCAGATGTTCAGAGATGCTTCTTTGCTCCGTTACCGTGAACGTGAAGGGCTTGCTCTTCAGGAAAGGCGTTGGGACATGGTGGATGATGGGCTTGATCGAAAAGCGGGGAGGGAGGTTGATGGTGAGGTGGGTTGAAGTTTCTGGGGTCTTTACCAGGGAGGAGCGGTCACTGTGCTCTAGGTCTGGGCTGGCTTCGCTCACTGGGGAGAGACTAGACCGGAACAACTTGGCTTGCTGTGGACCTAAGGTTGCTTTCTTTGCAGCTTTCTTCAAGAGTCTCTGGAGCCTAAGGTTGTCTTTCCCAGGCTTAGGTAGTATGGGTGGAGGTGGAGTCTGTGGGTGAAGTGAAGCTCGTTCATGAGGTGGTGTTACAGTGATCAGCATTTTAATCCCCTGGAAAAAAAAGTACAAAATTTTTATTTTTGGCAACCATCTGCTTAACTTTGTAGTGTTGTGCTGTCTGGGCCTGCCACTGGGATCAGGAAAATGGTGGCAAGCTTCAAGCTGTTGTCTACAAGGCCTCCAAGTCCCAAAGCCCTGAAGTATCTTAGCTGGGCTTGAAAGCAATGCTTTTATTCCACAGAGGGAGGAACAATGCAGTCCTTTCACACCCTATCCTCTCAAGCTGTCTACATTGCTTTTAGTGAACATGTATACGTATCATGAAGATGCAGCAGAAGAATATGAATGGTCTGCCATTTAGGACTGAGATTCAGGATTTGAGATGTATTGACGGGAAGAATATTAGAAGCCTGCTGAGTCAGCTTGCCCGGCAGGAGAGCTGGTTAGAAACCAGAATTTTCATGCTCTAGGAATTTCTGATGGGCTGAGATTTGTTTTTTGTTCAGATCTGGAACAACAAAAGTTGAAACTTCAGAATATCTGCCGAATGAGAATTCAAAACGTCTTTATACTCGTATTTGATAAAGGAGCAATGTCAATATGAATGTAGAACAAAATGCTTTGACTTTTTCCCTTATTATAGCTGGCGAAACTGACACATCCCTGTGAAAGCTGGAATGTTTTCAACAAAATGCATTTTCCAGTGCAAAACGGCCTTGTCAGACTTGTTTGAATAGTTCTATGTGGTAGTTCTTTGCCTCGAGCACTAAACTGCTTCTTCATTCTTACTTCCACAGTCCTTCAAGATAAATTAAGTAATTGCATTTACCTCTAGATTAAAAAATAAGCAATTCTGTTTAATCAGCAGCCAAATCTGACCCCTGGATCTGAGCTGTCTGAGATCTTGATCTGAACTTTGCAGCCAAACGTTTCCCCTTGGAGCACATCCAGTCACTTGTACAGCTTAGTGCATAACCTTCACCCCTTGACTTCTTCTCATTTACTATCCTACTCTGCAGTGTCTGTATTGACCACCATGTCTAGAAACAAAGCTTGCCCTTTATAAGGAGTCAGGGCTGATTAGAATAGGGGTTTCCAGGACAAGGGGCTGCAAGAACAGTGATGCATGATAAGTCTGAGGTACAGCATCTGGAGTCTCCCAGCCTTGGGTGGGTAGGGAGTGAGAGTTACCACCTGGCTTATTTCATCCATCCGTCCCTAGCACAAACCTTCTGTTCCCAAGTGCCACTGATCAAACCTTGCCTCTAGCTATCACTGTGCTCTTAACATGCTGATCTGGCTTGGCTAAGAAGTGTAGCACAAATCCATGAATCCTTCAGTTCCCAGTGCTGGGTAGTATCAGGTGTCCTGAAAGAAGTGCGGAGAGGGGAGTGAGGATAGGAGAGTGTGCTGGGACTATCAATTGACATCCTTTGATATCTGCTATTCTAGCTTGTGCTGTGGGGTCCTAATGTTGTTGATCCCAGTCCTCAAGGGAGGAGGAAGGTGAGATGTATTTTGTATCAATATCCTTAGAGTTTGTCATCTTTACTGATTCAGTGCCCTTTGCGTAGAACAGATGTCTTCATTCAAGTGCACAATGGTATAAAGTGTTGTAGGACCGGTACTTTGTTTGCTTTTTTTGCTACAGACATATCTTCAAAGCTGTTCTTAGAGGGGAGAGGTAGAAAGGGGATGCTGTAGTTCTTTCTGCTAGATTTTTTTCTGTGTAGCTGGTGCAGCCCTGGGTGCCACTTCTGGGGTGCCTAGGTTCAATGTGTGTTGTTTTTTTTTTTTTGTTTTGTTTTGTTTTGTTTTTTTTCCCTTTGCCTGCAAATGTAGAAAATCTCATAGCACTTTTGGAGAGAGCCTTGAAATGGGGTGAATATAAGTTTGATGCCAAGAGTTGGATGTTCTAAGCTGCTCAACGGCTTCATTTAAAGCAAAGGCCAGCATTAGGCCTAATTCTGTTCTAGGAGCTGTTCTTGGGCATTAGACTTTACTGACCTACAGATGGCTATAAGATCCTCTCCTCACCAGATGAACAGCTCTGGGGGCACCCCCCTGAGCTCGCTCTCAGATCACATTGGAGAGGCACCCCTAGCACCTTCGGACACATGTTATAGATTTATCTCTGATAGGCTTCATGTAAAGCTAGGTTTGTCTCTCCAGGAGGGGGCTTGCATCCATTTAATTAGATCAGTATAGTCCACCACTGGCACCCTACTGGTCTAAACAAAATGCTGTTTACATATAGGCAGTGGATGGGGCAGATGAGATTGGGAGGATACGTTTTCAACATTAGCCGTGCTTGTTCACAGGAATATGGTGTATAATTGTGGCCCCTCAATCTTTTTTTTTAAATATATAACTCAAACTGGAGCAGGTACAGAGAAGGGATACCAAAGGGTGATCTGGGGAAGGGAGAACCTATCGAGATAAAAAAATGAAAAGAGCTTGGCTTATTTAGTTATAGAAGAACAACTTTGTCATTTAGCTCAACATCTTGGTGCAAGATCAAATGGGTATAAACTGGTCATGAATGAATATAGGCTTGAAATAAAGAGGTTTCTAACCACGCAAATAAAGTTCTGGAGCAACATCCATGAGAGAAGTGGGGACGCGCACCCTAATGTGGTGAAGTGAAGCTGGATCAGCCTATGAAAGGATTATATAAGTGGTTGCCTGGCAGAGCAGGGCGCGAGGTTGTGACTCGAGTGGTTCCTTCCAGTCCTATGTTCAGAAATCCTACACCTCACGCTATTGGAGGACAAGGAACCACGACCAATACCAGAATATCTATCTTTTTATTTGTTTTTAATCTCCTCCCATCAAAACAATGAGCTCCTATACGTATTCAGGAAGGCTTAACAGAGTCGGCTGGAGCATGGTAATGCTTTAATTACAGTGCCCAGCCGCCACTTTTCAGTGCAGGATCACTGATGCATGTGATGTTCTCGGCGCTTTAATTAGAGCAGCTCTCTGAGCCACTCTATTTCGAGTGCCTCACTCCTGGAGCACGTCTATAAATGCCCAGTATGTCTAAGATTGATCAGAACTGCAGCCTTCTGCAAGTTCTTGCAATTGTCCCAAGACCACTTCAGTCTAATCACTTGTACTAGTTGAAGTAGTATCTGTTAACTTTCTGTTTTTTCTTTTACAGCTGAGCTTGGTACTAGCTCGATGCAACCCTCTGCTGATTGTATCTTCTGCTACGAGGGAGATAACCTAAGGATGTTTTTCTCCTGCTCTTCCTCCTCCTCCCAGGCAGGTGACTTCAGGCTGTTTTGGAGCAGACAGTCTCCTCCTGGGTGGGAGTGTTGCCCCAAGATGCTTTTAGTTGGATGAAAGGAATAAGATCAGCTGGCAAAATTGATCCATGTTTTAAATTTTCTATATGGTTCTCTTTGGCTGTTTTGTATTTGGCTCCTCTGGGCCCTTCTGTTTCCATGCTGGGGACTGGAGACTTCCTTTGGCATCCTTTAATCTTTTGAATGTATGGAGAGAATGCTCTACTAATTGGCCAAACCTAGTTGGGGGTGTCCTGGTAACCACGAAGAAAGCTGAGTTATTCAAGCCATTTAGGTTGGGGAGGGAGGAAGCTAAACAAAAATTAATGCTTGAAGAAGAGCAGTGGCATACTGGAATTTAGAGATGCTTTTCACCCATCAGACCCCTACTGCTGTGTAGCCCCAGCGGTTTTGGAAATGCTGACCTATATCAATGGTATCCTAGAACCATCTGTCATCTTCAGGCTAAGGGAACCTAACCCCTGTTGTTTTTGCCATAGCTGTACCTGGGCCACTTCTGCTTTTGAAGTTTAGTAAGTTGCAGAGGGAATCCTTGCCCTTCTCCTTTCCATGGAGGACAAGGCTAAATTAGTCTAGTCCAGTCCAGGTTTTCTCAGTTTCCAGATGCAGACCATCCTTTCACCAACCAGTTACAGGTACAAAACTTTCTGGACTCTGTCCATGTGAACAGTGGCCACTCAGAGCTGTGGTTTAATTTTTTTTTTATGAAGTATTTCTTGGTTTTTGGTCCCTACTGATGAGTTGAGGTTTCCTTTTCCAATTGGCTTATGCTTGATGGCTTTTTTTTTTTTTTTTTTTTAAGTTTAGTTTAATGCTCCAGAGGAGCTGTGTCAAAAGTCCCTATGGAACTTCAAATCCAGGTGTACTAAAAAGTCTTATTCTATGTTTGTTTGTGGGCTGAGGTGATATGTGCATCTGGGAAACCCTCAACTCTTCTAATTCTCTTTTGCTTGATCCTTGAAGGTGTCTAGATAAAAGGTTGTTCTGGTGCCTTTTTTTTTTGTGGGGAGGTGGGAGCTTTCTATATGTACTGGAGAGACCTCTGGAGGACTAAAACTCAAATATTTGAGAGAGTCACCAGGATTTGGCTTGCTCCCAGTCCTTGCAAATTTAACTTGCATTTTGCAAACCCCTTCATGTCTTCTACTACACAGTATTAGCACATCCTCAGTTCTCCTGTTAACATTCTTCCCCCATGCAAAGGGCTGGCCACCAACATACACTTGCAACTGGCTTTTGTTCTCCTTAGAAGGGGCTCTCTGTCTCAGGGGCCTGCTTCTCTCCATTTTTTCCCTTCTTCCCTCAGTTTGCTTTCTGCTTTAATTTACTGCGTGTCTGGATTTATTTTTTTTTGTAAGCAATTAATAAAACTTCTTAAGAAGATATTGTAACAGTTATGGCTCTGAGGCTTTTTACTTGTGTTCTGACTTGTGCGACAAAATCATACATTTCCAGACTCTTGATCCTCCCTCTTTAAGGAATGTGTTTTGGGAGTAAAATTTTCTCTAGGCTGTTTGAAATGAAGAAAGGGCTAGAGCTCACCAGGTGCTGGGCAGATTAAAAAGATTTTACTGTTTTGAACTGTTTGATAGAGATGTTCCATTCCGCTTGCAATGGGGAAACTAGTGAGTAACTTGCACTCAATTGCTTTATCAGACCCACTACAGTAGGTGGACAAAAGTCTGTGAGTAACCTGGAGAACAACTTTTCCCCAAAAAAGCAGTTGCTGCAATGGAGCAGAATTAATGAGCTTACTCTATCAGTAAAGCTAACAAAGTCAGATTTCTTTTGGTTGAGATTTGAAAGCTTTGTCCAGTGGTGTCCTCCACCTCTTGGTACATTTGAGACCAAGCAGTTTGCTGTTTGCTACAGGTGTCTTGCTTCACAGGAAGCTGATGCACTTATAAAGGAGAGGATGGAGATGAGTATATGTGCTAGCTGCTGCTATTTGGAACCATTTGATGACAATACTGGCAAACCTATTGCAAAGGTCCAATGAGCCTCCTTGCCTGGTGCCTTCCTGGCTGTTTCCAAAACCAGTCCTTCATATTTGCAAGCAGAAGCCATGCATATCTATGCTCTTCGGTGGTGTTTGGAAAACTAAGGGCACCCTGTTCTTGTTGGAAATACCTCCTTACAAATTTTAAACAAGAAGTCTTTTCATTACTGCCTCTGCATCTTGCTTGTGATGGAAGATGAATGACATCTCACAACCACCATGCTAATTTCAAGATCTGCTGGAGAGGGCTTCTTTTCTTGGCACTATAAATGACCTGATGATCCAGAATAAACATTTTCTTTCTTGACTGGGACAGGATGTTGGGTTCAGACCAGAGTAGCAATGACATTCTCCAAATGGTTTCCTTGCCTGCATGAAGGATGTTTATGGTCTCCTATGTAATCTTGGTGAACAAACATATCAATCGCATATTGACAGGTTTAGTTGAGGTCAGTCAATGAATGGACTCGAGAATTTAGCTTTTCTTTTGCCTCTGCACCAGAATTTGAGGCATGTTGGCTGATAGGAAGGGCAGAAACTTGGTTTGCTCATGCAGGAGTGTCAAATGTATGACCCATGGGGCAGATCTGGTCTACAGAGCCAATCATAGAAAATTAGGGTTGGAGGGGACCTCAGGAGGTCATCTAGTTCAACCTTCTGCTCAAAGCTGGACCATCCCCAACTAGATCATCCCAGCCAATGTTTTGTCTGGCCGGTTCTTAAAAACCTGTAAGAATGGAGATTCTGCAACTTCTCTGGGTAGCCTGTTTCAGTGCTTTACCCCACCTAGTGAGAGAGGTTTTTCATAATATCTAACCTAAACTTCCCTTGCTGCAACTTTAGACCATTGCTCCTTGTTCTGTCATTTGCCACCACTGAGAACAGTCTAGCTCCATCCTCTTTTTTTGGAACCACCCGTCAGGTAATTGAAGGCTGCTATTAAATCCCTCCTCAGTCTTTTCTTCTCCAGACAGAAAAACAAGCCCAGGCCTTTTGGTCAGCTCAGCTGCTGGTAGACCAGGGAATTTGGGGATGAGACCAGTGGCGGTAGGGGCCTGCTGTAGAATATGGGAGGGTGGAAGTTGCTGTCCTATGCAAGCTCATTTCAGCTTTCATGTCTCTGTATTTACTGCTTTAGGGCTAGATTATGATTTGGAGAGCTATTGCTCTGTGAATTGCCCACTGTTCCTGGTTGAATAATGGTGACACAATGTGGTATTTGCTTGTCTGTTTCATAAAAATACCAACTTCTCCCTATCTAACTAGGTCAGCAGTCAGAAAAGCTTTTAAGGCTGCAAGCTGACCCAGTTTGGGTTAGAAGTGGGTGCTAGCACCTAGGTGTTGCTGCCTCTTTCACAGTGGCAGCACAAGGAAAGTGCCCACAGCTGCCTCTTCTCTGTTGGAGGCAGAGGAAAGTGATTTCTGCCAAAGCCCAATGACAATAAAGCCACGTGTCTGCAGGCTGGATCAAATGGTTCCAGTGGCTGGAGGC